>NC_043000.1:3778459-3808459 GCF_006345805.1 Octopus sinensis
ACAGGGAAGCGGACGTTGTTAGAACTAAAATCATTATTACCACTATTTCTATTGTTATTAGTTTTCTTATCCTGAGAAGTATATATTGGTTTAGAATGGGCTGGGTCGATGTATGATACTTTATCTCTATAACCAGCTTTTGACAAAGCGGCTTTATAAAATTCCACTTTTTGATTAAAGATATCGACATTAGCAGATAATTTTGACAGTCTTAAAGAAATATTCTTAACTAAATTATCGGTAATTGTTTTGGCATGATTACTGAAAATGCTGATATATTTAAGATTAGTAGAAGGTTTATGATAGGGGAAGTACGAATTATTCTGCAGACTTAGGGTAATATCTAAGAAGTTGGCTTTAGTTAATTCGTCGTCAAAAACTATGCTCAAGCCCATTCTACTAAAAAATCTAGCTAATCTGTTCTTAACCTTCTGTATTTTTTGGTTTGAAGTATTCTGGAGGTAAAGCAGACAATCGTCTCGATACAGACCGCCACAGATGTCAGGGAATTGGTCGGCCAATTCATATAGAATATAAATTCCAACCAAATCAGCTATCTGGGCGCTGTCTGTACTTTTCATTAGCACTTCGAACGCGTTAGGGGTGTCTCTGCGGACCCACAACTTATTCTAGGTATTATTCTATTATCAATTCACATAAGGTAAGAATTGCATTCTCTAACACTAGAAATCTATCGCAAATTATTGCTTCCCATGATAACAAGCTGCTAAACAAATATTCTTCACTCGGGAGTTCCAACACTATTCTTAACAATTCCAACCAAGCATACAATAATAATAATAGAAATAGTATTGATAGTACCAACATTCGTAGCAACATTATTGTTAGCAATGATAATATTAATAATAGAATTAGTCGGGTCAATAACAGTGGTAGTGTTGATGGTAACAACAACAACAACATTTCTATTGTCAGTGATAATGCCAGTTATAGTACAATTAATAATAATAACAATAAAAGAAATAGTCTAGTTGTTAATGCTAGAAATAATATAAACAGTAATCATAACAATAAAAACTCTGTCTTGATCTTGGAGGATAACCCTCACAGATTAGAGTTCTTGTCCAGTAATTCCAAAATTAAAAATTCCATTTACCAGTGTAAAATTTCTTACGGTACCGATGTCTTCTTCTATATTGGTGCAACAACTTCCCCATTGTCCCAAAGAATTTCCAACCATTATTCAACTTTCTGAGATAAGAGAAAACAACATAGTACAGGACTAAGTAATTTAGTTAGGCGTCTTAAGGACAACAATATAACTTTCAAGCTGGATTGGTCCATATTATCTGTATCCTTTCCTTTTGATAAGGGCAGGAAATATTGTGGCGTCTATAATTCTGAACTCTTCTATATCCTTTTCGCCAAATTCCCCTTGGTAAACACAATAACAGAAAAATCCTATAGATGTAAACATTGGCAAAAACACACCTTCCACTCATATAAATAATAAATAATATAGATAACCTCTTTGGTTTTAATAATTACTTTCACGTCTACACCACTACCATAGACAAATTCTTTCTCTCTATTCTGTTGCATCAAACATTAATACTAAATATAGTTGGCGCATGTTTATCTCTTTCACTGTACCTCTCCCCCCTCTCTCTCTCTCTATCATGCGCACAATCAAACACACAGACACAAATTTCTCACATTAATACTATATATATTTGACAATTGTCCCCCCCCCACACATACATTTGCAAACGCACACACACAGACACAGATGCAGTTATATACACACACTCATACACACACACAAACACTCAAACTCATTAACAAAAACATACACCCGTCAATCCCCATACATACAGCATACATACTGTCCCCTTCCTATTTTTTTAAAAACTTCCTCCTTCCAACCAATTTTGACGTCATTGCTTATAACGGATTATTTTAAATAAATACTCATTATCACTGTGGAAACCATGTAGGCAGTCATTAAGAAACTTTTGTTCATCTTGAGGCTGATAGAGGTTCCTTGTATTTCCTGATGAGAAGACGGCATAATGCAACCTTCATTCCTTCGGAGTTAAGAGTATGCAGTCTTCGAAACATATGTCGAAAGTAAAGGAATTTTGTTAAAATCTTCGTTCGACTCCATTCTTTTTATTTATTTATATATATATATATATATATATATTTATACATGTACAGGTATAGCATCGATTTTCCTGACCCTTTGTAGATTACTCAGCAAGTTTGGGGGAGGAAGTAAGTTGATAACATTGACCGCAGTGTTCAACTGGTAGTTATTTTACCAACCCCGGAAAAATGAAAAGCAAAGTCAATCCCGGTGACATTTGAACTTAGAACATAGAGACAGACAAGACACCACTAAGCATTTTGCCTGGCTTGCAAACAATTCTGCCAGCTTGCCACTTTAAATTAAATAAATATTAAATTTACTTAGATAATTAAATGAAATACAGGTACCTGTACATTAATGTAAGTTCATGAATATTATAAGAGGTTCCAGACCACCAGTACCCAGGAAATTGGGTAGTACTTGTATACATAAATGTGTGTAATTATATATATATATGAGTATGTGTGCATGTGAGTGCATATATATATATATATACATACATCTATACATATATATATATACACACACACATATATATACATGCATATACATACATGCGTACATACATATAGTGATCATGGGTTGAGAAGTATAACAATAAAGAGTATTTTAATAAACTTAAGTATAGAGGAATTTTTATTGACTCTGAAAAATATATTAATTTTGCAGGACAGAAGCAACAACTGACAGTTTGAGATCTAAATTTCCTTGAAAATCATTTTGTATCTTCAGTAGACCAAAAAAAAGTCTGTCTTTGTTGAGCGGCAATTTTTTCAATCAGCCTCTATACACATACTCTCACATATAAACACACATATGCATTCTATCCTCAACTGTAAGAACAAATAGGAATATAGAGAAAGTAAAAGTGAAAGAGAGAACAGGAAAAAAGTGGAGATAGAAAGGGATAAAAAAGAACAAGTGTAGGAAAAATTTCAGAAAAATTCAAATATTTCCAGGATTCAAGCTAAACATTTAGAAGAAAAATCAAGGAAATTTTGAAAAATATTTTCTGATTAAGAAGTTTAATGGGAAAAGATAAAACCATTTTCCTGCATGAAAGAGGTTATGGGGTAGGTGTCCAATATCTAAGTATGAATTTTCTTTCATGTATGTTTGAAGACCTCTGTTTCTGTAATAAATACAATCATGGCATTCATAAGTTCTATAGAATTATATTCTTACTTTACTCTGCAGAGCTTCAACATGATTGCTTGACCTACTGGAAATACTGCTGGAAATAGCAGCCAAATTTCCTTGAAATTCTACCCTAACATCATCATCATCATCGTTTAACGTCCGTTTTCCATGCTAGCATGGGTTGGACGGTTCAACCGGGGTCTGGGAAGCCAGGAGACTGCGCCAGGCTCCAGTCTGATTTGACAGTGTTTCTACAGCTGGGTGCCCTTCCTAATGCCAACCACTCTGTGAGTGTAGTAGGTGCTTTTCACATGCCACTAGCACAGGTGCCAGGCGAGGCTGGCAATCAGTTGGTGCTTTTTACATGCCACCGGCACGGAAGCCAGTCAAAGGTCTCAGTCACTAGTCATTGCCTCAATGAGGCCTAATGTTCGAAGGTTGTGCTTCACCACCTTGTCCCAGGTTTTCCTGGGTCTACTTCTTCCACACGTTTCCTCACCTATCTTCATCCATTCTCGCCACATGACCATACCAGTGCAATCGTCTCTCTTGCACACCACAACTGATGCTTCTTAGGTCCAACTTTTCTCTCAAGGTACTTACACTCTGTCGAAACATCTTAAATAAAAGATATATTGGATAATGTAGTTTCTGATATACAAAAAGACAGAGTGGTTACAATAAAAACCTCTTTTATTGTAAGTCTGTCCAGTCAGAACTGATCTGGGACTAAACAACAACCAAATTTACTTTGAGCCAACAAAGTAAGGCCTCTACACAGTCACTCAAGAGGTTAGAAGTAGTAACAAAATTTCCTTCAAGTGACATCTGATCATTTAAAATTGGTCAATATAGTCCTATATAGAATGATAATCACAATTTCTATTTTAGTATGATCTCAGCTGTCTGACAAACTTCTTTCTTCTTTCTTCTTTATGCCTTTAACCCTCCAATGCGGAGTATAGGCCACTTATAATTGAATTCCATGTCGCATAATTTTTCGCTTCCCTACTTATACTCTGCCATGAATGTCCCCCTTTCTCTAGTTCCTTTTGTGTTGATCTAAGCCACAAGTTCTTACGCCAACCTCTCTTTCTATATCCACCCGGTTTCCACTGTAAAGCACTTTTCGCTACATTTCGTGTTTCTTTTCTAATTGTGCTACAATGAGACAGGCAAACAACAGTTAAGTCAAATAAGCAAATACAATCATTCATCAACAGATGCTTGCGTAGTATACTTAAAATTAGATGGCCCAAACACATAAGCAATATGGAGCAAAGAACGAATCAAGTTTCGATTAGGGAGCAAATATTAAAAAAAAAATGCCTCACAAACAGTAACATGAAACTCTGAGTAGGAGTTTTGAAGATTGGTGGGGGGGGGGGCGTTAATAAACAACATATTACTCTACCTTTGGTATTTGAGTACTATTTTTTCCCACCTTGTTTTGCATTTATGTGCTTACTTGTGTATATATAAAATAATATAAATATGACATAAACTCGGGGGAAATCATCAGAAATATTTTCTCCATTTGTATCTTTAAAGATTTAACCCTTTAGCATTCAGATCATTCTGTGAAATGTAATGTTTATTCATAAACACTATTTTGAATTAATCCTATATTACCTTGCAGGTTTGGGATTTTGATGCTGCAACTGTATATTTTTAGAATGACATTGTAGGACAGGTGTGAGGGGCCATACCTGGCTATTTTGAACATAAAACAGGTAGACTATTTCAGCCAAATATAGCCAGTTTAAATGCTTAAAGATTAAACAATTTAACTGTAGATTTAACTTTGTAGACCCCCTTTTCTTTAAAAACCAAGTAACTAATTTTCTAATTATACCAGTTGATAATGACTTACATTTATTTTTACAAATCAGAATTAAGCAAAAGTTTTATTTGTTGGATAATATTTTGCTTGTTTCCCTCATAGGACTGTGGCCATGCAGGGGCACTGCCTTGGAGGGTTTAGTCAAACAAATCAACCCCAGTACTTATTTTTTTAAGTATCAGTTCTTTTTGCTAAACAGCTTAGTTACAAGAACATAAACAAACCAACACCAGTTGTCAATCAGTGGTGGGGGACAAACACAAACACTAACTTACACATACACATAATTACCTTTTATCTTTCGCTTATTTCAGTCATTAGACTGTGGATATACTGGGGAGCCACCTTGACGGGCTCAGTCAAACAAATCAGCCCCTATACTTAATTTTTCTTAAGTCTGGTACTTATTCAATCAGTCCCTTTTTGCTGAATGGCTAAATTAAATTATGGGGTTGTATATATATATATATATACCGGAGTAAACACATAAATGTGAAACAAGGTGGAAAAAAAGAGTACTCAAATACCAGTGGTAGAGTAATATGCTTTATTTAAAGCAGCAGAAAATCCAACAAAACCTGTTACTCTGAGTTTCACGTTACTGTTCAGGTAACAGGTTTTGTTGACTTTCCTGCTGCTTTAAATAAAGTATATATATATATATATATATATATATACTCTTTTTCTTTTTACTTGTTTCAGTCATTTGACTGTGGGCATGCTGGAGCACTGCCTTTGGTCGAGCAAATCGACCCCAGGGCTTATTCTTTGTAAGCCTAGTACTTATTCTATCGGTCTCTTTTGCCGAACCGCTAAGTTACGGGGACGTAAACACACCAGCATCGGTTGTCAAGCGATGTTGGGTGGACAAACACAAACACACAAACATATACACACACATATATAGATAGATAGATAGATAGATAGATAGATAGATAGATAGATAGATAGATAGATAGATAGATAGATAAAGAGAGAGAGAGAGAGAGAGAGAGAAGAGAGAGGGGGAGAAGTCAGACAGACAGAGAGGCAGAGATAGATAGATAGATAGATAGAGAGATAGATAGAGAGAGAGAGAGAAAGAGAGAGGGGGAGACAGTCAGACAGACAGAGAGGCAGAGATAGATAGATAGATAGATAGATAGATAGATAGATAGATAGATAGATAGATAGATAGATAGAGAGAGAGAGAAAGAGAGAGGGGGAGACAGAGAGGCAGAGATAGATAGATAGATAGATAGATAGATAGATAGACAGATATTTATACATGCACAGATACATGTGACAGGCTTCTTTCCATTTTCTTCTTCCAAATCAACTCACAATGCTTTAGTTGGCTTCGGGCTATGCCCAAGGTGCCATGCAGTGAGACATTTTTTTCTTTTTTAAAATAGCTTGATATTCTTTCTATATTCCTACAGTTAACTACTTAAATATGCAAATGGAGTTAAGTATTTTTCTCATGGGTTAGCACAAGGTATTGAGAATAACAAGGTTTGAAATCTTGAGCATGTAATTAATCTATTGACCAGCATTTCAATTTATGTTGATAATATCTAGTATTTATTTTTTTTAAATTAACAAAAAAATATTAACACATTTAAATAGCCATAATAAAATATTATTGTATGGCAAAAACATAAATAATAGCTTCAAAAAAGAAATGAAACCCATTCAGCAGATCTTTTGTCTGTACAGTTCTGTGCTGACAGAATTTCTCTTTCCATTCATAACATTTATCATTTATTACAGAGCACAGTAACCATTCCCAATGCAAGGCCGTAATTAAATCTTCCTTCCTTTTACTTGCATGTACCAAATAACGATAATAATTCTCAGATACTTCCTAAATTCATTTGAACTCAACTCAACAAGGGAACCACTGTGTGATCGTTTGACCTCTTAGAAACAGCAACTGAATGCTATTTTTTTTTTTTTTACCTTCTGTTTTTTTTTTTGCTTTTTCTTTTTAATGGCTTAGTCAGAGAAGAAAGGGTAGCATCTATGATCCTTTCCAGAACCTCCGTGACCTGTGGAAACAGAGTATCTCTTAAAACCTAGGATACTGTAAATATTTCCAACTGATGGCATTCCTCAATTAAGCACACTTTAAAAGATATGAAATAAAACCATTTTTTAAAAATAATAAATTGAATAACAATAATTTGTGGATCTTTTCTGTTTGAACGGCAGTTTTTAAAAATAATTTCCACATAACTAAACACTTTTAAACTTCGTATACTGGTAGAATGTGCTTATAAAACATCTTTTTCTCTTGGCTTTATTGAGAAAATTCTATAGTTTGTAAGATATTTGTTGTTGTTTTTCTTCAGTTTCTGCAATTTCAACCAATCAATGATGTCTATTGAGGTGAAAACATTCTGTGCCATATGAATATGTCCCTCGTTTAAGAAACAGAGTGGGTTTATTTACATTTCTGAAGAAAAAATACCCTTCCCCTCACCCCCACCCCTAACCATAAAACAGATTGAAATGCAATAGATCGATACTAGGGTCATAATGATGGGTGACAATTTCATATGACACCACTAGAAAAAACTGCCGTTCAAACCGAAAAGATCCTAATTTGTTAATGTTAGATAAAATTCCTTGCAGTATTTAGTTCAGGCCCTATATTCTCCTATTGAGTTCAAATCCTATTGAGATTAATTTTGCTTTTCATTTCTCTGGAGTCTGTTAAGAAAGATACCAGTCAAGTAGTGCAGTTGATTTCATATACTGATACTAATGCTTCTCTCTTGCTTTATCAAATAGGTGACTATGGCTGAAGATCTTAAATGAATCTCCTTTGTGCTGCATGTATGTTATGGATGAATGATGGTGTAGTCATCCTTAACACACGTGTTAAGGATGGCCTCAGAATTCCTGCAAGAAGCAGCAACCCATAGCATTGGATGAAAGGATGAAAAGCAAAGTCAACATTAGCAGGATTTGAACTCAGAACGTAAAGCCAAAAGAAATGCTGCAAAGCATTGTCAAGCAGGCTAATAATTCTGCCAGCTCTCAGCCTTAATAATAACAGTAATAATAATAATAATACAATTGGATGGTTCTCTTATGTGCCACCGGCACTGGTATCACACCTACAATTTCCATTGATGTTGATCGATTTAGTAATAATAATAATAATAACAATAATGACTTCAATTTGGGGGGAGGTAAAGTTAGTCGATTATATTGATCCCAGTACTCAACTAGTAGTTATTCTATTGACCCAGAAAGGATGAAAGACAAAGTAGACCTTGGTGGAATTTGAACTCAGAACATAAAGACAGACAAAAATGCCAATAAGCATTTTGCCCAGCATGCTTACAGTTCTGCCAGCTCACTGCCTTAGTAACAATAACAATAATAACAATAGTAGTAGTAATAATAATAATAATAATAATAATAATAATAATAATCCTTTCTACAAAAGGTACAAGGCCTGAAATTTTGGGGGCAGGGACTAATCGATTACATCGACTCCAGTGTTTCACTGGTACTTGATTTCAACCTCAACAGAAGTTGAACTCAGAACATAGTGGCAGATGAAATACTGCAAATCATTTCAGCTGGCATGCTAACGATTCTGCCATCTCGCCACCTTAGTAGTAGTAGTAGTAGTAATAATAATAATGATGATGATGAGGAGGAGGAGGAGGAGGAGGGGGGAGGAAGACGACGACGACTGAGATTTGCCAAGAATTGACGTATAAGCTTGTCTTTGGCTGTTTTTGAAATTATGTTTTGGATGAGTTTACTCGTTGCACTCTGAAAAAGACAAATTGGGTGAAAGCAAGTTAACTCGTCTTTGCCGGGTAAGGGGTTAATATCGATCAAGATGGTGAGCTGATAGAGTTATTAGCATACAGGGCAAAATGCTTAGCAGCAGTTTGTCTGTCTTTATGTTCTGAATTCAAATTCCAGCAAGGTCAACTTTGCCTTTCATCCCTTTGTGGCCAATAAACTAAGTACCAGTTGAGCCCTAGGGGCAATGTAATCAACTTGTCCCCTCCTCTGAGATTTTGTACCAAAATTTGAAATCATTGTTATGGATTAAGGTGACAAGCCAACAAAATTGTTAGCACACCAGACAAAGTGCATCAGTCTTTACATTCTGAGTTCAAATTCTGCCAAAGACAGTTTTGCTTTTTATTATTTCAAGATCAATGAAATGAGTATCACTTCTCAGTTTTCACATTATTTTTTTTTAAACTCAATATTTTATTGTAATTCTGATGGTATTTGATTTCTAGATATCAAGCTTTATCTCACAGCCTTAGATATCTACCGTAAATCCTCGAGTACAGTCTGCCCTTGAGTATAATACATGGGAGTTGGGGGAGGGGGCTGTACCTCTGAAAAACCTAAACCTTGTGTATAATATGCACCCCTTCTCTAACTTGAGTCATGTGTAATTAAGGCAGCAGCACTTAGTCGAACAAACACTTCTGCGCATGAGTAATACAATAATGGTGATGTTCTTAACTGTTATATGGGAATGTAAATATGTTTGCAAATTGTTTTTGTTACATGTTATTCTGTGTTCTGAATACTTTTATTTTAATAAATGTTGCTTACTGCAAGTTATGATTGATTCTTTTATGACTTCATTGCTTTCAGGCTTAGCTTAAGGTATTTTCCCGCCCGACATCACAAAATGCGTCTGAATGAACATTGCCGGACAGCAAATAGATACTTGGATATTGCTTAGAAATACTTTTCATTTTTAACCTCGTATATAGTACACACTAGGGATTTTGGCCTTTAAATTTTGGGAAAAAAATGTGGATTATATTCAAGGATTTACGGTAGTACGTTTCTTACAGTTCTTGAAGTGCCAAGCAAACAAATTTTCTGTAGAGTCAGGATATTCACCTCAATATCCAATACTTTCAACCAATCAAAACTCTTACTATTTTCCCTAAGGCTCTGATTATAACTGAAATAATATATTATTTACAGCAGTGTCTTGAATTTCATACATTAAGTCCTGGTATTATTCTATTTCCTCATATTCTGTCTAGCACTCTACTATTAATTGAGCAAGCAATATCAGTTAAACCACACAAAAACTGTTTTAACCAATAGAAAAGTGCAAGTGCTGCCTGATCTCTTTTGTAAATAGATGACTTGTTTTAAGTCCTCAAAGAGAATACACCTGATTTCCCTTCCCAATTAATAGCATAGAATACAGTTATATTAAACTGTGAACATTTTTATATGTGATAACTCCAAGTTTTTTTTTTTTGTCATTTAGTCAAGTTGCTCATGACTCTTTACAAGGCCTCCAAGACTGCTGGAAAGAACTGAGAAAAGCATGCTCAAATTAAAGACATAACCCAAATGCTTTGCAACATGATGAACATCACTAAAGACATTATGGGCAAGCTAGTTGTGTTAAACTGGGCACTGGATTAACTCTATATTCCAAGTAGGCCACAGCAAGATTTGAACTCTGTGTATTCCCTATTTGATACTCTAATGTTTTCAGTTCACTGCCCTTGACTGGTATTTTTTTATTGATTCCAAAATGATGAAAGGTAAAGAGCAAATATTATGAAGGTTATCATATTTGATGACCTAAAAGACACATGGGCATATTGGAAGCATTTCAAAATCAGTAGAACATATTCAAGAAATAAAGGTTTTAGTGCTTTAAAATATATAGGCCCAACTTCACACATAGGACCCCAAATTTTTTTTTTTTTTTTCAAGATACATTTTTGTAAAAAAAATGTGTTTTACTACCATCAAATACAGTAATTTTACATGTCATGGTTGTGTGGTTAAGAAGAATCACAAGATTCACAACCACATGGTTTCTGGTTCAACCTCATCCGTCTGACCATGACAAATTAAGTAACAGAATGTAGGAGTAAGTAAATATTTATCCATGTCCTTTATTATCAATACAATCAATAGAAGTAGTAGTATATATATATAGAGAGAGAGAGGCCGAATCAATCAATTTAATTATACCTCCATCTATCTCTACCACACGCAAGCGATTGACTCTACATGCAGAAGAAATCAATGTTTAGTCACTGATGACATCATGTAGCATGTGTGTGTCTGCTTCTGTGTGTATGTGCATGAGTGTGTTATGCATGTGTGTATGTGTATGCATGCATTTGTAAGTATATAAATTATGTATATCATGCATATATCTATCTATCTATCTATCTATCTATCTATCTATCTATCTATCTATCTATCTATCTCTCTCTCTATTTATATATATATATAAATATATCTGTCATCTACAACAGGAGAGTCTATCATATATATATAATATGTATGCGCACATAATACTCTCTCTCACACACACACACACACATACACACAAACACAAACACACACACACACATTCTCACACATACATACACACACACACCCCCCATCATTTCATCATACAGCTAGATAGATTAATTGTGTGCAGAAAATCTTGTTTCATACCTTAATTGAATATTCAAATGGTTTAAGTGGCATTAATGGTACACAACAGACCTATGATAAAAATGATATGATGAGACATTTGCGCACAAATTAGTTGGTGAGAATGATGACAATAAATTACTATATATCATTTTTGTCTTTATTTTCCCAACCTACCACGAAATGTATGGAGCTGTTCCAGTGGTGGTACACTAATACCAAGTTATTAAAACAGTACAAAGATGTTGAAGGTAGAAGTTTGATAATGGATAGCAATATATACTCATTCACTCTTTTACTCGTATCAGTCATTTTGACTGTGGCCATGCTGGAGCACCGCCTTTAGTCAAGCAAGTCAACCCCAGGACTTCTTTGGAACTCTAGTACTTATTCTATCGGTCTCTTTTGCCGAACCACTAAGTTACGGGGATGTAAACACATCAGCATTGGTTGTCAAGCGGGGGGACAAACATAGACACACAAACATATACACACACATACATATATATACGGGCTTCTTTCAGTTTCCGCCTACCAAATCCACTCACAAGGTCAGCCCGAGGCTATAGTAGAAGACACTTGCCCAAGGTGCCACACAGTGGGACTGGACCCGGAACTATGTGGTTGGTAAGCAAGCTACTTACCACACAGCCACTCCTGTGCCTATATATATATACATTTAAGTATTTGTTTTGAAAGATTCCTGATGTGAAATCTTATGTGGAAACAGGTATTTTGGGATGGTCATTGGGATGGTCATATTTTGGGATGGTCATTGTTTTTTTAATAAATAAACACAACACTAAAAACTTATTCTTCACTTCAGTTTTACTTTTACTATTCTTATTTTATCGTCCTTTGTTTGAAATCTTTTATAGCACATCCTGTGGCCTCTTCAGCAACTCTCCATCCCAAGTGTCTCTTCCTGTCCTCTAAACAGGATTTCAGACAAAGGACTCTAAAACAAGAACAATAATAAAGCTGAAGTGAAAAATAAGTATATGGTGCAAGTGTTTATTTGGCATGCAAAAAGGTTAACAACAAATGAAAATCCCGAAATATAACAATAATAGATAAAATCATCATCATCATCATCATCGTTTAGCGTCCGCTTTCCATGCTGGCATGGGTTGGACGGTGCAACTGGGGTCTGGGAAGCCAGAAGCCTGCACCAGGCCCAGTCTGATCTCGCAACGTTTCTACGGCTGGATGCCCTTCCTAATGCCATGGATAAAATCTATATAAGATTTTATTGAGTAGCTAGCATGTAAACCAATTAAAGAAAAAAATTAAAACAAGGTATCTAATATTTTCCTTTATATATAAAAGGAAGTGGCTGGAGTGGCTGTGTGGTAAGTAGCTTGCTTACCAGCCACATGGTTCTGGATTCAGTCCCACTGTGTGGCACCTTGGGAAAGTGTCTTCTGCTATAGCCCCGGGCCAACCAAAGCCTTGTGAGTGGATTTGATAGACAGAAACTGAAAGAAGCCCATTGTATATATGTATATATCTATGTGTGTGTGTGTTTGTGTGTCTGTGTTTGTCCCCCAACATCGCTTGACAATGGATGCTAGTGTGTTTACATCCCTGTAACTTAGCGGTTTGGCAAAAGAGACCAATAGAATAAGTACTAGGCTTCCAAAGAATAAGTCCTGGGGTCGATTTGCTCGACTAAAGGCAGTGCTCCAGTATGGCCGCAGTCAAATGACTGAAACAAGTAAAAGAGTAAAGAGTAAAATACATGATAATATCAAGGGCTATTAAAGTGTGTAAAAGCCACGTGCTTTAATGGGACTCTAAACTCATGCCAACATCAAGGGAGTGAAAACTAGATGACCTTGAAATCATTAATGGTATACAACTAAACCTTTTATAATTGAAGGAATTTCTCCTACTTTTCATTTCCTCGATGTCGCCACATGTGTATACTTACTGAAGTAGTTTGACTTTAGAGTCTCATTAAAGCGTGTGGCTTTTAAACACAGTAATAGCCCTTGATATTATAACAATAATATATGCAGAGAAATATAATTGTTTTGAAATGGTAATGTAACTAAAAGTACTGTTTACATAAACATTCTTTTTTATCTTTTGTTTTATTCTTGTTTTAGTCATTAGACTGCTGCCATGCTGGGGCACCGTCTTGAAGAATCTTTAGTTAATGGAATCGACACCAGTATTTATTATTTTTTTTAATGTCTGGTATTTATTCTATCAGTTTCTTTTAGGGATGTAAACACACCAGCACCGGTTGTCAAATGGTGGAAACAAGGAAAGACACAAAGACATGCATCCCCAACCCCCAACACACACACACAACTGGCTTCTTTCAATTTCAGTCTACCAAATCCACTCACAAGGCTTTGATCAGCCTGGGGTTACAGTAGAAGATAGTTGCCCAAGATGCCACACAGTAGGACTGAACCTGAAACCATGTGGTTGAAAAACAAGCTTCTTACCACATAAGCTATTTCTTTACTGCCCACAAGGGGCTAAACATAGAGGGGACAAACAAGGACAGACAAAGAGATTAAGTCGATTATATCGACCCCAGTGCAAAACTGGTACTTTATTTATTGACTCTGAAAGGATGAAAGACAAAGTCGACCTTGGTGGAATTTGAACTCAGAACGTAACGACAGACGAAATACTGCTACAGCTTGTCACCTTATAATCTTACCACATAATCATGCCTGCACCTATTTTAGAAATGTATAAATATGTTCATATTCTAAGAAGTCAACTGAAAAAATTTGTGTTGTAGAAAATAACCTTGTACATATTGCATTCAATAAATGTTCATTGATTGTCTCAGGTGGTGTTTGTAGATAATTCTTTGATTAAACAGAAAGGGAAGTCACCAAACGTGTTGTAATCTAATGAAATAGAGATTATGTACACCTCCACAGAATTTCTGTATATGCAATAATAACAACAATGGTAGTCTCTCGAGTCCAAGAAAGATGGTTCTGCGGCAATTTTTTTGTTGAACGACCAGCACTGATGATTTGGTGTAAAGTGATCAAATGTTTGTGCTGCTCATTAACTCACTTCCTCCATCAAATTGTCCATTGCCTGTACAGGTGTACATCATCATCATCATCATCATCATCATCATCATCATCAGCCGTTCAAGAATTTGGACCTGGAGATCTCCATTTCCAGCGACTCCGAGGGCCACCTCCCAGTGGTGTCGGGCATCAATGAAGAGCCCTTGACTACAACAAGACGACCAAAGTTTTTTTTTCCAAGGTCAGGAGTCTCCCACCCCTAAGCCCTAGACTATCACCTAATCACCCTTACCCGTCTTGTTGCTTAACAACAACAACAACAACAACAGCAGCAGTATTTAATGTCTGCCATCCATGCTGGCATGGGTTGGACGGTTTGACAGGTGCTGGCTAGGCAGGAGCCTGCACCAGATTTCTGTGACTGTTTTGGCACAGTTTGTACAGCTGGGTGCCGTTCCTAACACCAACCACTCATCCAACAGGGTGGACAGGGTGCTTTTTATGTGACACAAGCACAGGCAAAGTCACTTTTGGCATGGTTTTTATACTTGGATGCCCTTCCAAATGCCAACCACTTTACTGTGTGAACTGGATGCTACACTATAAAGTGGTTGGCATTTGGAAGGGCATCACATATCAGATGTCACTGTGTTCATAGAGCAACATGAGCTGAAAATTAATACAAGGTATCTAATTTTTTCCTTTATATATAAATTACATTTATAATGTCAAGGGCTATTAAAGTGTCTAAAAGTCACACACTTTAATGGGACTCTAAACTCAAACTACTTCAATAAGTATACACACACGCCAACATCAAGGGAATGAAAACAAGGAGATGACCATGAAATCATTAATGGTATACAACTAAACCATTTTTAATTGAAAGAATTTCTCCTACTTTTCATTCACTTGATGACGGAATCAAACTCATAATCTTGCAGTTGTAAGTGCAACAGCCTACCACTAGATCCCATGCTCTTGCAATATTCTCTGCTAAAGATCCATTTTTATTCTTCGTTTTCACCGTAATGCTAAATCTACTTGAATTTCCAGTTGTGAACATAGCTGTATAAATCTGACTACAAGAGCAGCTTTAATCCTTTAGCATCTAAACTGGTCATATCCAGCCCAAATATTTTACCTTTCTTATGTTCAAACCAGCCAGATCTGGCTTCTATCACTTATCCTACAATGTTGTTCTAAAAATATGCAATTCCATCATCAAAATCTCAAAGTTATAGAGAAATGCATGATTAATTAAAAGCAGTGTGATTAAATAAGCATTATATCTGATAAAGTAATTATCATCATCATCATAGTTTAGCATCTGTTTTCCATGCTGGCATGGTTGGATGGTTTGACTGAGGTCTGGAGAGCCAGCAGCTGCACCAGGCTCCAATCTGATCTGGTAATGTTTCTACAGCTTGATGTCCTTCCTAGTGCCAGCCACTCTGAGAGTGTAGTGGGTGCTTTTTACATGCCACCAGCACAGGAGCCTGTCAGCCAGGCCCGGCATCGAACACGTTTAGATAGTGCTTTTTATGTGCCACCGGCACGGGAACCTGTCAGGTGGTACTGGCATCGGCCATGTTCAGATGGTGCTTTTTACATGCTACTGGCACAGGAGTCAGTCAGTGGGTACTGGCATCAGTCACATTCAGATGGTGCTTTTTATGTGCCACCAGCACGGGGGCCAGTCAGGTGGACTTGGCATCGACCATGTTTGGATGGTGCTTTTTACATGCCACCAGCAAGGGTCCCAGTCAGGAGACACAGGCGTCGACCACGTTTGGATGATACATTTTGCATGCTACCAGAACGGGAGCCAGTCAGGGGACACTGGTCACAGTTACAATTTTAGTTTTACTCTTAAATGGGCCAGACACTCAACACTGGCATCAGCCATGGCTGCGATCTCACTTTAATTGCCAGGTCTTCTCAATCACAGCATATCTCCAAAGGTCTCGATGTCTTGTCATTGCCTCTGTGAGGCCCAATGTTCGAAGGTCATGCTTCATCACCTCATCCCATGTCTTCCTAGGTTTACCTCTTCCACAGGTTCCTTCCACAGTTAGGGAGTGGCACTTCCTGACACAGCTGTCCTCATCCATACATAACACATGACCATACCAGCACAGTGATCTCTCTTGCACACCACATTTGATGCTTCTTATGCCCAACTTTTCTCTCGGGGTGCTTACACTCTGTTGTGTATGCACACTGACATTACACATCCAGTGGATCATACTAGCTTCATTTCTTTCAAGCCTACACATATCCTCAGCAGTCATGGCCCATGTTTCACTGCCATGGAGCATGGCAGTTTGCACACATGCATCATACAGTCTACCTTTCATCCTGAGCAAGAGGCCCTTAGTTGCCAGCAGAGGTAGGAGCTCCCTGAACTTTGCCCAGGCTATTCTTATTCTAGCCACTACACTTTCAGAGCAACCACCCCATTACAGACTTGGTTGCCTGGGTAGTGGAAGCTATTGACTACTACTGATAAAGTAAGCTGAATACTAAAGGGTTAATTATTCTACAGGTAAATGCTAACCTTCAAAAAACATGCTTTCTAGAACTTTATGAATTGTAAGACCATAGGATTGTCTGAACAGAAATTGAAAGATACCTGTGCCTTTGGATGATTTCATCATCTATACTCTCAACAATACACTCTAAAATATGGTTTCTGATTACAAATATCTTGGGTCATATATATCATCATCTGAAAAAGATTTTCTAACTAGAAAGGGTATGGTCTGGTCAGCCTGTAATGATATGCATAAGATCTGGTCATCAAATCTAAGTAGAGATTTCAAACTTAAAATCTTCAAAGCCACAGTCGAACCAATTCTACTATATGACTCAGAAACCTGGATGTTATCAAAGAAGCTTGAGAGGCAGTTGGATGGAACTTACACTCACCTCCTTATGAGAGCTCAAAATCTCTCGTGGAAGCGTCATCCAACCAAAGTACAAATATATAGGAAATTACCACCTGTATCATCTCTTGTGAAAGATAGAAGAGTCCAGTTTGCTGGACATTGTTGTAGAGCTGAAAACGAGGTAATTTCTACTCTTCTCCTCTGGAAGCCATCTGCTTACGATACCAGAGGGCACACGCTCTCCTACCCTGATGTAATCTCCAGGGATACAGGCATCCAGCAACAGGACTTCCGTAATGCTATGATGGACCGTGAAGTCTGGTCGAACAATGATCACGGTCGAACAATGATGATGATGTCTTTGGAATGTCAATGCATAATCACTTCTTGGATGCATTTGTATTTTGGGATAAATAAATCTTTCTCTTAATGAGTGCCAGAAACAATTACAATGAAAATTATCAAATTAAAGGTTTAAACACAATTTGCTTCAATGAAATGACTCAATGGGGATTGTTTCTCAAAGATGGTGTAGCAATTACATTTCTTCAAGCTGGAGATGTAGCTAATGGCCATTGCAATTGAGCAAGATATATTATTAAGAGCCCCCACTCTTATTTACACTGTTATTGCTCCTAGCATCTATAAAGATGAAGATTTATTTGTCCTTTCTCTTTTCCTGTATATAAACTGAACATTTGCAGCTGAATTGCAAATGAATATGCTGCACAGAGGAGATATAACAAGATCAAAACATATCCATTGCTTTCACCTGGTGACTACAAAACTTAAATTTATCTTATTTTTCCTAATAATTTGAATCAGTCTGTGTGTTTATTTGTATAGTATATGCATGTGTATGTATAATATATATGTATATAGATAGATAGATAGATAGATAGATAAGATAGATTGATAAGATAGATAGACAGACAGATAGATAGATAGATAGATAGATAGATAGATAGATAGATAGATAGATAGATAGCAGCATCAGCATCAAGCAGCGATTAGGAATAAATGATCTTTAGGTTAGTTAAAATATGTTTGTGGCATATTTTAACGATCCCATAGCTTGTTTATATACAGACACATACGCACACAAACACACACACACACACACACACATATGTATTTATGTATGCGTATATGTATGTATGTATGTATATATATATATAATATATATATATATATATATAGCTCCGCATAGCCCCAGCCCATTCAAAGTACCTTGGATTTCAGAACAACCCGCTGTACTTGAGGAGACCTATTGAGTCAAGTACATGAACATCGAAATAAATATCAACGGATATAGTAGTTATGATACCTATGCCGGTGGCACGTAAAAAGCACCATCCAAACGTGGCCGATGCCAGCACCGCCTTGACTGGCTTCTGTGCCGGTGGCACATAAAAAGCACCATCCAAACGTGACCGATGCCAGCGCCGCCTTGACTGGCTTCCGTGCTAATGGCACGTTAAAAGCACCAACCAATCGTGGGCGCTGCCAGACTCCCCTGGCACGTAAAAAGCACCCACTACACTCATGGAGTGGTTGGTGTTAGGAAGAGCATCCAGCTGTAGAAACACTGCCAGATCAGACTGGAGCCTGGTGCAGCCTCCTGGCTTCCGAGACCCCGGTCGAACAGTCCAACCCATGCTAGTGCGGAAAACGGACGTTAAACGATGATGATGATGATGATGATGATGATATACACATGCACACACACAAATACATATATATTACTGCTCTAATATTTAGAGTGTGTTTCCTTTTGGGATATATGATCTACACACACATACACACACACATCATCATCATTATCATTATCATCATCATTTAACGTCTGCTTTCCATGCTGGCATGGGTTGGACGGTTTGACTGAGGACTGGCGAGCCAGATGACTGCACCAGGCTCCAATCTGATCTGTCAAGGTTTCTACAGTTGGATGCTCTTTCTAACACCAACCACTCTGAGAGTGTAGTGGGTGCTTTTACGTGCCACCAGCACGGGGGCCAGTCAGGCAGCACTGGCATCAACCACACTCGAATGGTAGTTTTTACATGCCACCAGCATGGGAGCCAGTCAGGTAGCAGTGGCATTCTTTCATTCCCTTTTGCTGAACCTGTAAGCTATGGGGATGTAAACACACCAACATTGGTTGTCATGCGATGGTGGGTGGACAAACCCAGACACATATACATATTATTATACATATATATGTGTATATATATATATATATATATTATATATATATATATATATGTGTGTGTGTGACAGGCTTCTTTCAGTTTCCGTCTACCAAATCCATTCACAAGGTTGGTCGGCCTGAGGCTATGGTAGAAGACACGTGCCCAAGGTGCCGCTATTTTTAGATTTGAACACTACAAATTTTGGGAGAATCTCTGTGGATTGAAGTTTTTCCGATCACTATGTGAGATTCTACTACCGATGTGTGTGTGTGTGCATATACATATATACATAAATACATATATACATATGTTATATTGACTATATATATGTGTATGTATGTATGTTATACAGTATATGCAATATATACATTATACTATATGTCTATACAATATATACATTAAAATATAGTAAGGAACAACTTTCTACAAAAGTTTTGTTTACTATTCAGTATAAGTTATCTTCTTTAAAACAGTTATCTCAATTATTGTTTCACCATTCCCAACACTTTTTTTTTTTCCAGTTCCAGTACCTCTCTAGGGATGTATGTATGGTATTGTATACATTTCCCATAGATATTCTTTTTGATATCTTCTATCATTTGAAATTTACAACCTTTAGGGTGAACTTTTGACCTGGGACCAAAAAGTAAAAAAAAAAAATTGTAGAGGCCAAATTTTGAAAAAGGATGGCTGGTGGCTATCAGTCATCTTACACTTTCCTGTTAGTTATGGATAAGGAGTGATGCAAATTCAAAGTCAAGATGCAACATCAAGATTTTATTTATACTAGCAGTGTCACCTGGCATTGCTCAGGTTTGTTTCAACCCTTTAGAATTGGAATTTTTGAAAAGTAAAAATTTTGCATTATGTAGCTTGTTATTCTCTTTAAGTGAACATTTTCTGGTTGAAATACACCGAAAATGGCGACACAGCAGTCAAAAAATCGTAAAAAATAGGGATTTTCATAGAAAAAAAGCACCTTTTTGATGTAAATAATTTTTGGTGTTAACATGGTCCAATTTGAATTTTATCTTCTACGGAAGGAAGAGCAAGCCTTCTTCTATCATACTCTCAATTTTGGTCAACTTGTGCTGCAAGGTCTCGGAGGAGATAGTGTTAGTTGAAGGCTACCAGACCCGCCACACAGACAACTTCAGCTTTATATATATAGATATAGCTCAGGATTTTCCTTTGTATTACCTCTCTCAAACATGCCTCAAGACATCCAAATAAATCACTTTATTGATTGTTCGACCAAGTGGAACAGACATGATGAACAACTCCCCTCTCACTGAAAATTAACATCAATATCACCTTTGAATTTTAGTAACTCTGATATCTTTTATCTTTTACTTGTTTCAGACATGAGACTGGGGCCACGCTGGGGCACTGCTGAAAAGAATTTCTGGTTGAATGAATTGACACCAGTGATTATTTTTTTAGTCTGATACTTATTCTATTGGTCTCTTTGGCTGGAGCTCAAAGTTACAGGGACATAAACGTACCAACACCGGTTGTCAAGCTGTGGTAGGACAAACACACACATGCATACAAACATACATACATGTGTGTGTGTGTATTCTGTCATTCTTTTACTTGTTTCAGTTATCTGACTGCAGCCTTGCTGGAGCACCACCTTGAAGGGTTTTAGTCAAACAAATTGACCCCACGACTTATTTTTTAAGCCTAGTACAGTTGTCAAGTAGTGATGGGGGACAAACCCAGATACAAAGACACATACACATAGATTGGCCCATGATTATATTGGAAGACACTTGCCCAAGGTGCCATACAGTGGGACTGAACCTGAGACTATGTGGTTGAGAAGCAAATTTTTTACCACACAGCCATACCCACACCTATGATAAACTGCTTCTGTTTTTTCTTTTATTCATAGCAACAATGATTCAACTATTTTGGTGACAAGCATTTTCTTTTGTTACTGTGGCCATGCAATCGTATTTCATCACCTGTTATGACACATTTCAGAAATCTACTATATACAATTGAAGCAATATTTAATTGAAAAAAACTATTTGTGTATTATATTTAATGTATACACAGAAATGATAGAGCTGGTGCTGTATTATTTGTTCTGAGATAATATCCCTAATGCACTTGCTGTATTAAGAATGCAATAAATATCAGTCTGAGATGAAAACACAAGCCAACAACAGCCAGTGAGAGTATCAAATGCACTTGAGCACTTCTGGGCTTTTTCAGTGGCATGTACTTACTCTCTTTACTCTTTTACTCTTTTACTTGTTTCAGTCATTTGACTGCGGTCATGCTGGAGCACTGCCTTTAATCGAACAACTCGACCCATGGACTTATTCTTTTGTAAGCCCAGTACTTATTCTATCGGTCTCTTTTGCCGAACCGCTAAGTAACGGGGACACAAACACACCAGCATCGGTTGTCAAGCAATGCTAGGGGGACAAACACAGACACACAAACACACACACGCATATATATATACATATACATATATACGACGGGCTTCTTTCAGTTTCCGTCTACCAAATCCACTCACAAGGCTTTGGTCGGCCCGAGGCTATAGTAGAAGACACTTGCCCAAGGTGCCACACAGTGGGACTGAACCCGGAACCATGTGGTTGGTAAACAAGCTACTTACCACACAGCCACTCCTGCGCCTACTTACAGGTAAATAAAAAAGTGAAGTTACCTTCTCAAGTCATACTGACTCATAAGGGCTGGTTTCGCGGTTTCGTGGCATATATATTCTCCACCTGGATGGGATGCCGGTCTTTTTTTTGCAGGATTACTCATTTTTGAGAGCATGCATAAACATATACACATATTCACTGATGTTGTGAAAAGCTGCCCAACTGATAAAGAATCCAGTACATGCAACTGAAGCAGTATTTAATTAAAATGGCCATCTATGTATCATATTTAATGTATACACACTGCTGATAGGCCAGTTACTGCAGTATTTGTCCTAAGGATAACATCTCTAATAGACTTGCTGCATGAAAAGCATAATAAATATCAGAGAGAGATAAAAATTCATATCAGCAGTGGCCAGCAAGGGCACCAGTTGCCTTCAGGCAGCTATGTGCTAGGATGAAAATTGGTCATCTTTGGTGTAGGAAAAAGTGAATAAAACCTTCACTGATGTTGTGAATTGCTGCCCAACTGATAAAGAATCCAGTATTTGCAACTGAAGTAGTATTTAACTAAAATGACCCTCTGTGTATCATAATTAATGTATACATGCTGTCTATAGGCCTGTTACTGTAGTATCTGTTCTGAGATAGCATCATTTATGGACTTGGTGTATTAAAAATACAATAAATATTAGAGAGAGAGATGAAAATTCATACGCATATATACATATATACATACAACTATATATCTTATGTATGTATATGTAATGTATATATGCGTGTGAAAATATATATATATACACACATGCACAGACACAGACACACACATACATGTGTTAATATGCTTGTGTGATATGTAATGTGTGTGTATGTGAGTGCTTATATATATATATATACATACATCTGTATGTATACATATATATATATATATATATAAATATATATATATATATATATATATATATATATATATTATGTGAAATAGAAAGATGAATAATCTTGTAGTAGATTAATCAAAAGTTTAACCGATACCTTAGTAGCAAAAATCACAGCAGTAAACAGCACGGTTGGAGGTACAACCATCTGGCGTTGCAACCGTGCGTTGGTGCGGATAATTGAAATTAAAACATTATTGGTGAATTGAAGAAATGGAGCTGAACGCAGATTGAACAGAAATCGTTTTATTTCATTCTACACGTGTTTCGAAAGGCACAAATTACCAAAATCCGATTGAATAATGGGACCATATTGTGTCTTTCTCTTCAGGAAGAAAAAAGGAAATCCGTTGGAAACACAAAAACAGAACAGAGGCGGAGCCATGGGCTCTTAGGAGCACAGTTCGATTTGTTTTTTGCTCCGCCTCTGTTCTGTTTTTGTGTTTCCAACGGATTTCCTTTTTTCTTCCTGAAGAGAAAGACACAATATGGTCCCATTATTCAATCGGATTTTGGTAATTTGTGCCTTTCGAAACACGTGTAGAATGAAATAAAACGATTTCTGTTCAATCTGCGTTCAGCTCCATTTCTTCAATTCACCTATATATATATATATATATATATATATATACAGCTAGATAGTATATTGGATATATATTATCCCATGGTGGGTTGAATTTTCAACCCCTATCTCATTTTATATATATATATATATATATATGTATATATTCTTTTACTTGGTTCAGCCATTCGACTGTGGCCATGCTGGAACACCACCTTTAGTCAAACAAATCGAGCCCAGGGCTTATTCTTTGTAAGCCTAGTACTTATTCTATCAGTTTCTTTTGCTGAACCGCTAAGTTACAGAGATGTAAACATGCTAACGTCAGTTGTCAAGCGATGGTGGTAGAGACAAGCACACATACACACACACACACACACACACACTATATGACAGACATCTTTCTGTTTCTGTCTGCCAAATCCACTCACAAGACCTTGGTCAGCTTGAGACTATAGTAGAAGACACTTGCCCTAGGTTCCATGAAGTGGGACTGAACCTGGAACCATGTGGTTGGAAAGTAAGCTTCTTACCAACAACCACTCCTCTACCTATATATATATTTTTCAAGAAAAATTAACAAGATATTCAACATCTTTGGCCAATTTTGTGTGGCAACTTAAGGAAGATAAAATTGAGTATAACATAACTTAGTCCATAATATCGTTTTCAGGAGATGCCAGCTCTGCTCTGAAGAATCCTTGTTTATTCTGTGGACCAATGAGAAAATCATTAATAGAATTTCTCAATGACTCTTAAGATGCTAACACAGATATATATTTCTTTACTACCCACAAGGGGCTACACACAGAGAGGACGGACAAACAGATTAAGTCAATTACATGGACCCCAGTGCGTAACTGGTACGTAATTTATCGACCCTGAAAGGATAAAAGGCAAAGTCGACCTCGGTGGAATTTGAACTCAGAACATAACGGCAGTCGAAATACGATTATGCATTTCGCCCGGCATGCTAACGATTCTGCCAGCTTGCCACCTTCGCTAACACACATATACACACTTTCATACAATGCAGTGGGAATGAATTTGAGTAACCATTAACCTAATTAATAATCATAATTCACCTTAAGGTATGGATGAATTAAATTTAGTTCTAACCTCCCAATTCTTATATAAACACTAAGTAGCTATTTAATTCACTATGTGAATATATGTGTGCCAAACCACACATGTGTGTATACTTAAATTTTTGTGGATGTTTGTATGAGTGAGTGTATATGCGTCATACAACCTACATAAGGGTGTTTATACATCCATATCCATTAACAGTTATATTTAATAACTTTTACACAGTTTTCTGTGTTCATTTCTTTTTGGATCTGTTATTTTATTATTGATCTTCTATATAAATGAAGCTATATCTTTAATTTACAGCTTTTCTTTACATGAACTGAGAAGATACCATTTGGAACTGTTATTTTAACAAGTTATATCTATTTATCACCTGAAGAGACACATCTATACCATCAGATGCTCCTAAACCAGTTGTTAAGTATCCCACCCATGAGGGATCAATGCTAGATGGGTTGAAACAATTGTGGTGATTAATAAAAGTTCTCATATCTTCCATCTTCCGTCTCCCTCATTAACCAAATATATGTATACACACACACACACACACATATATATATATATATATACACACACACACACACACACACACACACATACACATATATATATATATTTTATTTTATTTTATCTAGTTTCAGCTCACGAGCTGTGGCCATGCTGGGGCACCGCCATATATATATATATATATATATATATATATACTTGACATACATATTTCTTCTTTATCTTTAGCTAAATGAACCATTCACAGTTCCAGCACTGTCTCAATACACGTCTTCGTTTCATTCTTCTCTTAGCTTTCCCAAACTTCTCAAAGATGATTTTTCTCTGGAATACCAAGATTCTTTACAATTGATCTTATCTATAAGCGTTTGGTGATGAGAGTTAAAACAAACAACAACAACAACAAAACAAAAAGAAAGACCAAGAGGAAGGCAGGAAGGAAGGAAGGGGATTACTTTTACCCCAACCAAAAATAATAAATGGTGAAATATGTTATTATGAATATAAGTACTTCGAAAATGAAGCAGATTTTTCTTTCTATTTTCGGAAAAATCAATTTCCTATTATGGAATGCTCTCATCCAATCATTATTGCTGGAATATATTCTGAAAGTGCATAGAACAAAGTCCCTACCTTTAGAGGCTGATCAAACATTTTGGTATCTACCTGCTCTGTGCCAGCTAAGTTGGAACAGCCATGAAATCCGATAAAATTAATGTGCTAGAGAGAGAGAGGGGGGGGAGAGAGGAAGAGAGAGAGAGGGAGGGAGGGAGGAAGAGAAAGGGAGAGAGATGCATCTTAATTTTCATTGTCTTAACAATCAACAGGCTCGTTAGTGTTAGCATCGATATGTCTGACTTTGTATGCGTTCGTCATTGGAGCAATCGCTTCCACGGCCGTTGCCTGCGCCGCCGTCGCTGTCATCGCCACCACCACCATCACCACCGCCACTGCCACTACCACCACCACTGCCACCATTGCCACTGCCACCACCACCACTGCCACCACCACCACCACCACTGCCACCACCATCACCACCACCACTGCCACCACCACCACCACTGCCACCATCACCACCACCACTGCCACACCACCACCACTACCACCACCATCACCACCACCACTGCCACCACCACCACTGCCACCACCACTACCAACATCACCACCACCACCACCACCAACAACAACAACAACAACAACATTGCTAATGCCATCACTGCCAGCAGCAATAACGACACCACAACAATCAACAGCACCACCACCACAACCAGAACCGGCATCACCTCCACAACAAGCACTACCACCACCATCGCCACCAACAACAATAACACCACCACCACTACCACCACCACCACCATCGTTACCAACAACAACAACAAGGACAATAACAACAATAGCAACAATAACAACATATTTGCCAACACCACCACCACCACAACATCAACCAGCATCACCACCACAACCAGCACTACCACCACTATCACCACCACCACCAACAACAACAGTAACTTCAATACCAACACCACTACCACTACCAACAACAACAATAACAGCACCTCTACCAACACCATCACTGTCAAAACCACCACCACCGCCACAACCAACACCACTACTACAACCATCACAACCAACACTACCATCACCACCACCATCACCACCACCATCACTGCCACCACCACCTACTACTACTATCGTGGCTGTTATTATTATTATTGGCATCATCATCATCATCATTGCCATCAGCATCATCATCATCGTTAACATCACTTACTGTAACTCACTGCTAACAACTTGAAAAGTATTTTTGTTCTTTTTCTTTTTTGAAAAATACAATTGTATCAGGTGTCAATCCGGCTTTCGCCACTGTGAATGCCATTATCTCATATAATAACACCAGTAGAACAATTGGCCAACACCACTGGAATAGCTTATTACAAGCACTATCTCAGCTAACTTCCCTGGAGAGAGAGAACATCTGCGGTCTTTCAACCTCCAAGAAATAGCAGCCATATACCCCTCAAATGAAATTCTACTATCTTAAATAAAAAAAAAAAGTCTATACTAAAAGATATTGCAGAGTCTTATCTCTTTTAACTTTTACTTGCTTCAGTCATTGGACCGAGGCCATGCTGGGGCTATCTTGAAGGCCTTAGTCAAACAAATCGGTCACAGCATTTAAATTTCTAAGTCTCGTATTTGTTCTATCAATCTCTTTTGCCAAACAATTTAGTTACAAAGAGGTAAGTAAACTAACACCAGATGTCACATGATGGGAGACAAACAGAAACATGATATGTCTTGATAAATTTCCGATCTAAGCATAGAAATAACATTAAACAAAGATCTACATAGAAACTCACAATGTGGGCTCATATAGGAATGACTTACTTAAAAATCTGCCCACAGCTCTTGCCAAAACTAGGTGCATTGGGAAAACTAGTGAATCTGCCACATAAGAAGTAATTGCCATTGGCATTTCTGAAGAAATCACTGATCTTTAGACATTTGACAGCAACTTGTCCAAGGACTTAGATGGCATTCTTCCAAAAAATGTTCTCTGCCTTGGTTGACCAGGTTCCAAACCCAGAATAATCAGGTTGACATTTCCAAGCCCAACTGAGGCACATGCATAATATTTAGCCTCTGAGAAGGCCAGGCATGAAAATCGAATTACCTGTTGAACATGTCCTGGTTTACCACCTGTTGTACACCCAAAGCTACATGCTGTAGCTTTCTTGAATTGTGACTCAGCACCAAATGAGAACTTTAGCCTATGCAATGATGGACAAATATGAAAATTTGTTAAATCTGGTGAGACATGGAAAAGAGATACCAGCTGGTCTGTAGCTAGTGTCCCCACAATAAGCAGCAATGAAAAAGCTCCTGGAAACTAAATAGGAACAATCTGCCATCCCCTGTATACCATTATGACAGGCTTAGATCCAAATTCAAATTACTGTCCTTATACACTCAAAGTTTATGCAATGAGATCCACCTTTTTGACACTTACATCAAAAATTTTGATCCTGATTTCATCTCAGGCATAGAAACATAGGCATACTCTTAACTTTGTGATGGTATTTTTGGCATGACTGGTTACAACTTGTTTCGCAAAGATCACGTTATGGTCAAGAGGGTGGTGTGATGGTCTACATTTGGTCAAGCTTTTCAGCAATTCCTTGTGATGATTTGAACCAATCACAACAAGCGGTATTCTTCTGTGTTGTAAGCATAACCATGTCAACACTGCTACTTAGGAGTTGTTTACCATCCACCAAACTACTATCAGGACACACAGCATTTTGACATTCACTGTGCTGCATCTAGGAAAACAGCTACTTATGTTTACATTGCTGGTGGCTTCAGTTACCCTGAGATTGAGTGGGAAACCTTTTGTTGGCTGCAAAGTAGAAATGATTTCCTTGGTCCCAAGTAGTCACTGCCCCCACAAGAGGTAACAACGCTTTGGATCTACTCTTTACCACTACCCCTGAAATGGTTATCAGTGTCACTACTGAAGAAACTAGGTGACTCTGATCATGCTATGATCATTGCCAATCTGTTTCTTATGAGCAGAATCAACACCACTTCCAAACTGTTCACTTTAACTGGAACAAAGCAGGTTGGAAATCTAACTGCATTGAGCTACAACACCCAAAATGGTTTGGATTTTACAAATTTTCTGCAAATATGGAAGTATGTACATTAGAAGCAGAAACCTCACTCTCTAGTTGAGCTCCTTTGCAATCCCCACACAGGTCAAATTACTGATGACCCCAAAGAATGTGCAGAACTTATTGCTGAATTCTTGGCTGGCTTTTTTACTATTGAAAATCCAAATGTACCATCTTCAACACTTCTGACATAAAATTCTATAACATCTATGAAATTTACACCTGTAGGTGTAGCTGTGTGGTAAGCAGCTTGCTCACCGACCACATGGTTCTGGGTTCCTATATGCTACAGACCTTTCTGGCAATCAGACCTGGACACAATTCAGCAAGAGATTACTGACTGACAACTCAAGCTGGCTTTGGACAAGTGCACCATCTTGCATTTTAGGAGGAAAAACCCAGTTTTTACATACTCCCTCAATACCAGCCTTAAGGAGTCTTAGTGACCATGACCTGGGTATAACTGTCAACAATAATTTGCATTGGACAGACAACATCTCTAAAATTGTCAAGAAGGCTGAGGGTGTCATAGTATCACTGAGTAAGACCTTTGTCAGCAGTCCTCCTATATACTTAAAGCTGTATTTGGCTAGTGTATGTCCACAGAATTTGCATCACCAGTCTGGAACCCCTATCTTGTTCAGCATATCAATCTTCTGGAAACTGTTCAGAAATGTGCAACTAGATGAATACCCACCATTCTCTGAATATTTTGCTTCCTAGGGCATGGACACATTAAAGCTCCAACATCTAGCAATTGACTTGGTAGACACCCACAAAATTATCCATCATCTTTCTAACAGCAACTTTGGGTACTTCTTGAATTCCATATGTCTAACACTCATACCCTTTTTACCCTTTTACTTGTTTCAGTCATTTGACTGTAGCCATGCTGGAGCACCGTCTTTAATCGAGCAACTCGACCCCGGGACTTATTCTTTGTAAGCCCAGTACTTATTCTATCGGTCT
>NC_043000.1:3813459-3848459 GCF_006345805.1 Octopus sinensis
GGCCTAGTGAATGAAAGAAGAATGAAAGGCAAAGTTGACTTCAGCAGTATTTGAACTCAGAATGTAAAGAGTCAGGAGAAATACTGTTAATCATTTCGTCTTAGGTGTTAATGATTCTGCCAGCTTGCCTCCTTAGTTTCTAAATGCATGTCAACAGCAACTCTGTCTTGATAAAACAAAGTTCAGGTTCCTAACATGGGTTCAGTGCCTCATCATCATCATCATCATCATCATTTAACGTCCGTTTTCCATGCTAGCATGGGTTGGACGGTTTGACTGGGGTCTGGTAAGCCATGGAGGCTGCACCAGGCTCTAGTCTAATTTGGCAGTGTTTCTACAGCTGGATGCCCTTCCTAATGCCAACCACTCCGTGAGTGTAGTGGGTATTTTTTACGTGCCACCGGCACAGGGGCCAGAGCAGGCTGGCAAACGGCCACGATCGGTTGGTGCTTTTACATGTCATCGACACGGACGCCAGTCAGGCGGCGCTAGTATCTGCCACATTTGGACAGTGCTTTTTACGTGTCACCAGTACGGGTGTCTTCCCAGTTCTGTATATGCTGCTTGAAATTGTCTTTATAACTTCAGCCATTGTACTCTTTTATCAAGGCTGTAACAACCAAAGTGTTCCAGAGTTTGCTATCCAGGAGAATTTACAAAAATATTCCTCAAGATAAATAACCTAATTCTGAAACTCGAACTTTTAAGAATGCCTGCAATCATTACATTTCTACTCTTTAGAAAGATTGGAACTCTAAGCCATTATGTATATCAAATATCAAACATTCTGGTGATGCTTACTTAATTTTGGCATACAGGGAAAACAAACAGGAGAATTAAGTGTTATTCTCAGATTTCAAAAATTAGCTTTTCACACTTTCACATCAGCAATTTATATACCATAAAATTTTAGAATTTCAAGGCTCAGAATTAAAAAGAAATTTGATAAGAAGTTCTAAGGCTTAGCAAAAAAGCCTTCTTATTGTTCTTTCCATTGTTCATCCCAAACAAAATTTATGCGCTGTGGCCGCATCTGACTCAGCCGCTGGCAGCTCGGCCACCAACCGTGACTGTGATGTGGGATGACATCAGCAGCTGGGGAGCTGACCAGAACTTGGGGCTGACCGGAAGAGGAAGGGTGCAGGAGTGGCGCACATGCAGGCAGGAGAGCAGTGGGCCTTTTTGATTGGAGTAGCCAACAGGGCTGGACGTGTGAGCACTTCGACAAGGTAAAGGAAAAGCAGCTGCTATTCTTAGCATTCAGGTCGGGCCATGTGGAAGGATGTTTTATCGCCAATGAGGTCTGCATCGACGAAGAGAAGGTAGGTGTCTTCACTTCAAATCTGCCGCATATACCACAGTAAGTAACCTAAATCTGAAACTCAAACTTTTAAGAATGCCTGCAATCATTACATTTCTACTCTTTAGAAAGATTGGAACTCTAAGCCATTATGTATATCAAATATCAAACATTCTGGTGATGCTTACTTAATTTTGGCATACAGGGAAAACAAACAGGAGAATTAAGTGTTATTCTCAGATTTCAAAGATTAGCTTTTCACACTTTCACATCAGCAATTTATATACCATAAAATTTTAGAATTTCAAGGCTCAGAATTAAAAAGAAATTTGATAAGAAGTTCTAAGGCTTAGAAAAAAAGCCTTCTTATTGTTTGTAAGCCATTTAAGAAACACACGAAAGCCGTTCGATTCACTTCAACATTTAAGTTTAATTTTTTGAAATATTTTCATCGCTAAAATCCGCGACCTGTTCACTGACAAAAATCCGTGCTGCATCTCATTCCAGCACACGATCTCAGATCAAATCACTTGCTATGCGAGTACATCTCCGTAACTTCTTATTGTTCTTTCCATTGTTCATCCCAAACCAACTTTTTAAACAAGGGCAGAATGGCTACCACTGATCCCACAATTAACCATTACGAAACATAGCAGATCAGACTCCAATACATAACAGAGATAAGTGGCATAGCTAATAGCAGAGCAAGGAGAGATTCTGCTCCCACCAAACACATTTTTCAAAATTGGTGCCTTTACAAGATAAAAAAAAGTATTTAGTTCACTTGTGCAATAAAAATCAAATCTCTTTTATTTAGTTAAAAGTGCAGGAGTGACTGTGTGGTAAGCAACTTGCTTACCAACCACATGGTTCCAGGTTCAGTCCCACAGTGTGGTACCTTGGGCAAGTGTCTTCTATTATAGCCTCGGACCGACCAAAGCCTTGTGAGTGGATTTGGTAGACAGAAACTGAAAGAAGCCTGTCGTATATATGTATATATATATATTTATTTTTGTTTTTTATTTCATCTAGTTTCAGCTCACAAGCTGTGGCCATGCTGGGGCACCATATATATATATATGTATGTATGTATGTATGTATGTGTGTGTATGTGTGTGTGTGTTTGTCCCCCTACATCGCTTGACAGCCGATGCTGGTGTGTTTACGTCCCCGTAACTTAGCGGTTCGGCAAAAGAGGCCAATAGAATAAGTACTAGGCTTACAAAGAATAAGTTAAGTCCTGGGGGCGATTTTTCGACTAAAGGTGGTGCTCCAGCATGGCCGCAGTAAAATGATTGAAACAAGTAAAAGAGTAAATTGTATGGCCTAGAGAGAACTTTCTGGAATCATTACTTTATTTGACCAGCATTCTATATTTTTGAACTGTCTGCTCAATCTCTTGTGATGTGCTTCATGGTTGCTGACATCTGAAGAATCAAAACAAACCCTGACTTCATAAACTAACGACACTGGACGATCCCGTGCAGTTTCATCTTTTTCGTGTCCCGTCTATATCTCCTCATCGGTTGTAAGTTTCATACATAACGACATTGTTACTGAAACATGAAATTAATGAATATAGAATACAATTACGTATATCATAGCTAATGAAATATTTCACATAGTATAAGAGAAATAAGATATATATATATATGTATATATAAAAAAATACAAACTTGGACAAGAACGCAAAACATTTAGAAGACGATACAAAAAACATGGACAGGACATTCGAAGCCTTCAATCTTCAGTCAAGAACCGGATCATCCTCGCAATTTCGGCTGATTAATCTTGAGATTGCTCCGACCTGGCTAGCCCCAAAGGAAAATCTAAGCCAAGCGCATTAGATTCCTTGGAGGAAAGCCTCAAATGTATACAAAACAAGGACGGGAAAACGGACGATGTTACACAAATAAGAATACAAAAATACGTAAAAACAATAATGATAATAATAATAACAAAAACAGGACGTCACAGACATTTTGCTCGTATATATATATATATATATATACATGAGCAAAACGCTCTCTGTCCAATGGATGGTGTTGAGTTGTCAAACATTTAAACCAAATTTTCTCAAAACAACTTGTCTGACCATCCCATAGGCCTCCCCTTTGAGAAACACTGATTTAGCCTAAATTTGAGACACCAGCAAAAGAAGAAATAAAGATAGACTTTTTACTATTCCAAAGAAAAATGATTTTATTGCGCGTACAAATGCACGTTCCCACGACTTTATCGATCGTATTCTCACCTGGAATCGATTTTTGTAATTTTTTCAAGACTTATACACTCCCTGATACTGTCGGTATTTACATATCAAATTTGAGCACCATCGGATGGAGGATGCCTGAGATCCTAGAAGACACACACACACACACTCCTCCTAACTTTAGACCCTGGCGACACCTCTGAACAGAGACTACACAAAAACAAAACTGTTGATAGTACTCTGGCATGATGTTAACACCTCCTCAACCACGTCATTGTCACCACTATCACCAACGCCATCATTTTAATAGTTACTTTCCCATGGGTCAGATGGATTTCATTGAGGCAAATTTTCTCCAAGCAGGTGCCCGTCCTGTCACTAAACTTCCACCTGTTTCCGAGCAAGATAATATTTTCTCATGGGTGAACATCTCTGCATGAAAGAATGGGAGGATCATTTCGGTTTGAACGGCAGTTTTTTAAAATACTTTCCATGTAACTAAACACTTTTAAACTTCGTATACTGGTAGAATGTGTTTATAGAACATCTTTTTTTCTTGGCTTTATTGAGGAAATTCTATAGTTTGTGAGATATTTGTTGTTTTTTTCCTTCAATTTCTGCAATTTCAACCAATCAATGATGTCTTTTGAGGTGAAAACATTCTGTACCGCATGAATATGTCCCTCGTTTAAGAAACAGATTGGGTTTATTTACATTTCTGAAGAAAAAAATATACCCTTCTCCCCACCCCTAACCCTAACCCTAAAACAGATTGAAATGCAATAGATCGATAATAGGGTCATAATTATGGGTGACAATTTCATATGACACCACTAGAAAAAACTGCCGTTCAAACCGAAAAGATCCGAATGGGAATAAAGCACACAGCGCGCATGTTGGTGACATTTGATGATTGGGTTATATCACTATTATACAATGTCGAGATAAGGGGACAATGCACTCATTGACACACCCACACAATGTGCTTCTTTCAGTTTCTGTCTACCAAACCTGATCACAAAGCTATGATTAGCCTGGAGATGTGATTGGTAAACAAACTTCTTAACTACACAATTATGCTTGAGCCTATGATGGCAAAAACAAACTTGTGTAGTTATTTGTCACTTGTTATAACACTACCACCTTGGTGCCTTTAAGAAAGTCTCCACGGCTACAAGCATTTAGGGTAAATTTCTATTATCTCTCATTATCTTTCCTGATGAAACGATAAAAAAGAAATTTAAGAAATGAAGACCCTAGTTGTCACAGTTATCTCCCCTATCTTTATATATAAAAGTGAAGTTGTGTGTCTGTCTACTCCGATTTAGATTCCTAACTACTCCCACATTTTGCGGTGCAGTTCAACCAAAACCGGGTATCTTATAGTCGTGATTCATATCGAGCCCTTCTGGGTATTAGCGCGCGTCTACGATGAGTCTACGATTTTAAAAATAATTTACCATCATTTTTTTCATTTTAATGCATATTTTTTAAATATAAGGGAAGTAACTCTCTAAAAATGTCTACGATGGGTCAACGATTTAAAAAAAATTTACCATCATATTTTTTCCATTTTTAATGCATTTTTTGCTATTTTTTGGCTATAACTCTCTAAAAATGCTTATATAGTTATTTCCCTTACAAACCCGAGCAACGCCGGGCGATACTGCTAGTAATTAATAAAACATCAACTATGAGCTTCAAATGTTAGCACAATGCCAGCAATTTCAGGAGTGTGTGTGTGTGGATAAATCGATTACATCGATTCCAGGGGTACTTATTTTATCGATCTCAAAGAAAGAGAGAACGCTTGGTTACGGAGACGAAAACAAACCAGCACTGATTGTCAAGCTGTGATGGGAGAAAATACAACACACGTTCACTTGTATATAGATACATACATGTATAAGAAGGGCTTCTTTCACTTCCCGTCGACCAAATCCACTCATAAAGCTTTGGTCGGTCCGGGGCTATAGCAGAAGACACTTACCCGAGGTGCCGGACAGTGGAATTGAACCCAAGTCTTTGGGTTTCAAATTTTGGCGCAAGGCCAGCAATTTCAGGAGGGGATGTGTGGATAAATAGATTGCATCGATTCCAGGGGTACTTATTTTATCGATCTCGAAGAAATGACATGCAAAGTCGACGCCGGTTGAATTTGAACTCAGAACATAAAGACGGACGAAACGTCACTAAGCCTTTTGCCCTGCGTGCTAACCATTCTGCCAGCTCGCCGCCTTAAAGACATCAGCTTTCTTGAGGTATTGGGCTGCAGTCTCAGTCCTTATTTTGTTGTAAATCTGGTCATTAGTATATTGATTCATTTTGACTGACCGCTAAGTTACGAGGACGTAAAGAAACCAGCACACGCTGTCAAGCTGTTGTCAATTTGTTGACGAGCTGTGGACTAACAGTAACACACACACACACACTCACACACACACACACACACACCTTTTATCTTTCATTTGTTTCAGTCATCTGACTGCGGCCATGCGGGAGCACCGTCTTGAAGGGTTTTAGTCGAACTAATCGACCCTAGGACTAATTTTTAAAAAACTTAGTACTTACTCTATTGGTCTCTTTTGCCGAACTGCTAAGATATGGGGACGTAAACACACCAATACTGGTTGTCAAGCGGTGGTGGGGAACAGACACAAAGAGACACACACACACACACACGGGCTTCTTTCAGTTTCCGCCTCAACGGGCCTTGGTCGTACCCGGATTTATTATAGAAAACAACCTGCCCAAGATGCCAAGCAGTGGGACTGAACCCGGAACGATGTGGTTGAGAAGCAAACTTCTTACCGCAGTCCACAATGTACTAGACCCATTGTTATTAAACCTCATTACTTTATGAGAGACAAATGTTTAAACAACTCTATGAGTAATATTAGTCATTATAACGGTAAATGCAAATGTATGAACTGTAAACGTATAATAGAAGTACACCTTTCCGAAAATCACACTTCAAACTAGTGCAAGAAAAATCAATAATCACTACTCAACAGATGTCACCAAATCATACGTGTAACTGGAAGAATAGACACAATGTCCTCCCCACCACTTTTATTTTCGTCTCTTAAATACTCGAAGCTGCTTTCATTTTAATTATGTTCCTCTTTGACTATTTATATTAATTTTGTTTGCCCTTTAGGTTTAATCTTTTATCTTTTACTTCTTGCAGTCGTTGGCCTGCGGCAATGCTGGGGCACTACCTTGAAGGGTTAGTCGAACAAATCGACGGGGAACCTAATTTTGTAATTTTTTCTGTTGAGAACGTTAGGTTACGGAGACGAAAACAAACCAGTACCGGTTGTCAAACTGTGATGGAAGAAAGCACAACACACGTTCACTTGTATATACATACGTATATGTATAAGAAGGGCTTCGTTCATTTTCCGTCGACCAAATTCACTCATAAAGCTTTGGTTGGTCCGGGGCTATAGCAGAAGACATTTACCCGAGGTGCTGGGCAGTGGAATTGAACCCAAGACATCGTGGTTGGGAAGCAAGCTTCTCAACCACACACCCACAAGCGGCTTTATTTAAATAATTTCATCTTCCAAGTTTTATTTTTATTATGATTTTAAAATCTATGTTTCACACTATTCTCAAATTTTACTCTATATTTTAAGTACTTCAACAGATCTAGCCAAACAGATAGGGGAGGGGGGAGCACTCCGTCGGTTACGACGATGAGAGTCCCAGCTGATCCGATCAATGGAACAGCCTGCTCGTGGAATTAACGTGCAAGTGGCTGAGCACTCCACAGACACGTGTACCCTTAACGTAGTTCTCGAGGAGATTCAGCGTGACACAGAGTGTGACAAGGCCGGCCCTTTGAAATACAGGTACAACAGAAACAGGAAGAAAGAGTGAGAGAAAGTTGGGGTGAAAGAGTACAGCAGGGTTCACCACCACCCCCTGCAGGAGCCTCGTGAAGCTTTAGGTGTTTTCGCTCAATAAACACTCACAATGCCTGGTCTGAGAATCGAAACCACGATCCTACGACCGCGAGTCCGCTGCCCTAACCACTGGGCCATTGCGCCTCTACTGCCAAACAGATAAGATCCATTTTGACTATAGGCTAAACTTTTTTCATATTTTTAAACAGAATGTTCTGGAAAACAGCTTACTTTAAAACACCAAACAAAAAAACCAACAATAACTCTTTATTGTTTAACTTTAACTCCAAACTATAAAGTTTCAGAATGTTACAGTTGGCTGCATCCTGTCAATCACCACTACCTAACTTCATCTACCTCAAAGCATAGCATTTTCTTTTATAATCAACTAAAACATTTATCCTTCTACCTTTGTATAAAGGAGTGTGGTATTGGGCAAGGCCCATAACTCTGCATTTTTGCCAGGAAAAAATAAAATTAAAAATGCATCTTCACTTTTTTTCCATTTCTAGGTGGCGCGCTGGCAGAAACGTTAGCACTCCGAGCGAAATGCTTAGCCGTATTTCGTCTGCCGCTACGTTCTGAGTTCAAATTCCGCCGAGGTCGACTTTGCCTTTCATCCTTGGTAGACGGAAACTGAAAGAAGCCTGTCGTATATATGTATATGTATATATGTATATATATATATATATATATATATATATATATATATATATATGCGTGTGTGTTTGTCCCCCTAGCATTGCTTGACAACCGATGCTGGTGTGTTTATGTCCCCGTTACTTAGCGGTTTGGCAAAAGATAGAATAAGTACTGGGCTTACAAATGAATAAGTGCCGGGGTCGAGTTGCTCAATTAAAAAAAAAAGGCGGTGCTCCAGCATGGCCGCAGTCAAATGACTGAAACAACTAAAAGAGTAAAGAGTATACACACACTCACATGCACATACATTGGGTTGTTGGATAAATTCATTTGTTTCCACTTTTTTTCTATTGTAATCCTTTCCAATGTTTATTTGAATTTACATGGAAAATATTTCATTGAAATGTTTTAATTTCTTGTAGTTCTGTTCTTCCTCCAACAATTTTTGTTCATAGTGTTTGAAATTTTAATAAATTTTGCCTCGTTTCAGACATCCAGCGATGGAATGCCTTGTAGGAAAAAAAATGAACAAATTTATCTAACAACCCTAATATATGTGTGTATATATATATGTATATGAGCTTCCTGATGATTTCATTTGAATGAAACAGTTCTAGTCCTGTAGAAGCTCCTTCTATAAAATAAATTAATTTATCTGCTATGTATTGAGTACCTTATTTACTGTGGTTAACCCCGACTCAACCCGGGACCTACACACACATATATATATATATTATATATATATATATATATATATAACAAGTAAGTTAGGGGTTGTGGATCCAACCCACTAAGTGATAATGTATATATATATATATAAATAAATAATATATATATATATGCATATATACATACGCATATGTACATACTTACATCTATAAGTATATAGATATGCATATGTGCATATATATTCTACCAAATATATATGTTTTATTTATTATTTTGCACATTACTTAATCATTGGAATATTATTGTTATTTTATATTTAATATTTCTATTATATGTAATTTTCTAGATGGTGTAATTTAATTGTTCATTTTGAATTGATAAAAGGTGTTTTTTTTCTAATTTATATATATATATATAAATATATGCAATAGAGAGCAGTTGCCTTATTTCATTCCATATTAGCTATCTCTGATGAGTGCAGGGTTACATAATTGGATTGCTATTTAACACTCCGTTGAATTCCTAGCATGAAACCAATTGGTAAGATTGGACATAATGGATATATAATACTATACACGTTAGATAATATCTATATATAGAACAATTCCACCAAAAATGCATTCATTGTATTTTAAACATTAAATGAAGTTCTTTTGCTCCAAACACAGATGTCCTTGTGTCTGCAGGCATCACCTCAATTAAAGCAATGATTATGAAAAACCAAATGAGATGGTGTGGTCATATTGTTTGAATGGCAGATGAATGTACATCCAAACAGCTGTTTTATGGTGAACTTGCAGAAGAGAAACGCTATCAGTGTAAACCTAAAATAAGGTTTAAGGACGGTATATGGACTACCATGAAGTCACTTGGAATGGATCCCGAGGACATAGAAACCCTTGCTTTGGACTGAGTTGGATGGCAAACAAATGTGTGGAGTGGAGTGAAAACATTTGAAGAGGCCAGGATAGCGAATGCAAGTCTCAAGAGAGATTTAAAGAAGAACGTTACAATTCAGAAGGTGAATCACAATGACCTTTTTGTGAGAATTGTTTGTGACAGACCATGCCATTCTTTTGCTGGGCTCAGATCTCATTTGTGGACCCATGGAAAATGAACCTCCACCAACTATTCTGCCTATATGTCTGTGCACACCTTTCAACGCAATGTATGTCAGAAGGCCTGCAAATTTAACGGCGGCCTCAAAAGACATTTTAAGATCCACAAAGATCAGAACTTAACTGCAGCTCTTGGTAGTCTAAATCAGATGTGCAATCTATGTGGGTGTCTTTTCAGAAGATTGTCTGGTTTTAAAATGTCACATCAGATGTGTAGGTACAGAAGGCGGTCAAACTCTGCATAAGGAGTAGGCAACCACCATATATGATGGAGAACAATACAGGGGAGAGAATGTAGAGAGGAGGTGATTGGTGAAGACAGTAGGTAGGGCAAAATAATGACAAATAGAAGTGGTGAAGGGTGGTGAAGGATATAACTGAGAAAGCAGGGGGATTGTAGTATGTGCCTATTCTGCTCCCAGGTGATAGAGAATAAGAAGTTTAGGGGAAATGGTTGATAGGGACAGAGAGGATGCAGGTGGGTATGCGGAAGAGCCACTCACAGATAAGCATTTACCAAGGTGGTTTAGGATATCAATTCTGCTGTGGTGAACAGATCTTCTTGAGTACAGCAAAGCATCAGATAACTTGGTCTTTTGTCATCTCCTTCGTAAGGCTCAATATCTTGAGATGGGCCTTCAGTACTTTGTCCCATGTTTTTCTGGATCTCTTGAAGTGATCAGCACTACTTTATGCAACTGCCCACATCCATACATATCACATGCAATATTCTTTCTTGTCCTGTGCATCTAATTCCATTTATACCTAACTTTTCACTTAATACATTAGTGTTCTCTTGCACGTGTACACTGACATTGCACATCCAGTGGAGCATATTTGCTTCATACCTCTCTAGTCTTTGCATGTCTTCTGCATTCAGGGCCCATGTCTCACTACCATGTAGAATTATTGTTTGCACAAATGTATAATACAATCTTACTTTTACTCAGAGAGAGAGAGCGAGAGACCTTTGTTTGCTAACAGAATTAAATGCTCTCTGAATTTTCCCCATCCTATTCTTATTCTAGCAATTACACTTTTCCTCTCCCACTGTTAATTAGGCTTCCTAGGTAGCAGAAATTATCCACTGCCTATCTCTAAAGAGCCTCAGGAGAAAATCAATTCCCTGTGTATCTGTAGTCTTTATAGCTTCTGTGCATCTTCCACATGCAAACACTACAAGATCATTAACATATAGCAGTTCCCAGGGGCATCTGGTCTTGAGTTCTGTTATGGACTGGAAGACAATGATAAATAGAATTTGGGCTAAAAACCAAACCTTAATGAACACCCACCTGTACACTAAATTCATGATTAATTCTAACCTTATTAACAAAACCTCTGTTTATGGCTTTCACAAGCCACTCTTCTACCTCTACATTCCCGAGAGCCCACCATATTACACAGTGGAATAGTAGGCTTTTTCTAAATCAACAAATGCCAAGTACAATGGTTTATTCATAGCCAAATACTTCTGAAATTGTCTCACTATAAAGATAGCATAAGCAGTGCTTCTCCCTAGCACAAAGCCAAACTGCATTTCATCTAATCTGATTGGGCCAAGACTCTCTTACTCTTTTACTTGTTTCAGTCATTTGACTGCGGCCATGCTGGAGCACCGCCTTTAGTTGAGCAAATCGACCCCGGGACTTATTCTATCAGTCTCTTTTGCCGATCCGCTAAGTGACAGGGACGTAAACACACCAGCATCGGTTGTCAAGCAATACTAGGGAGGCAAACACAGACACACAAATATATATATACGACAGGCTTCTTTCAGTTTCCGTCTACCAAATCCACTCACAAGGCATTGGTCAACCCGGGGCTATAGCAGAAGACACTTGCCCAAGATGCCATGCAGTGGGACCGAACCCAGAACCATGTGGTTGGTTAGCAAGCTACTTACCACACAGCCACTCCTGCGCCTATTTATGAAAGTTTCATGACCAGCAATTCGATGCCTCATAATTACTTCTAAGGCATCACTTGTAGTAGCGGACTATAATGCAGCTGCACCAGTCATTGGGATGACACCTTCCTGAATAACCTGAATAACTATATGGGTAACTAGACTGCATCCTTCTCCAACAAATATTTTAAGCATATCAATGATGGATCTGGGAGCTTTCCTGGTCTTCAAATCCTTAATTACCTTACCTATCATACTGTTGTCAACATGAATGGCTAGTCCCTATGTTGGGTTCACATAGGGGAGAATCCCTACCTTTCATTCATTCTCTATATTTAATAGCCTTTTGTCGTAGCATTTCTATGCATCTTTCTTTTCAGAATCAGAGTAAAAGCATACCATTATTCATCTGTACAGACTTCTCTTTGATACATCGTCTAGCAATCCGGAATACCTCAAATTTTCATTTCTACAAGAACACAATACATCGCCCAGTCCAGGAATCGAAACCACAATATTACTATCATGAGTGCAACACCCCAACCATGTGCCTCCACATACATGTATCATCCAGAGATTTTAAACCTAGAAAATTTTGTGCTAAATTGTCTTAAAGCAAGGTCATGCCTAGAATACCTCTGAACATAGGCCTGTTGGACCAATATAAGTTATTAAATTATAAGTCATGTTCACTAAAATAATTTACTACAAAGTCTGCATCTGTTGTTCTTTGGCTTTGATCGTCAGAATATATTAGTGGGAAGGGAAAAAGAAAAAATATATTCCCATTGCTTGTAATGTTACAAAGGGAGGTAAGTAGTTTTCTTGCCTTGAGTTATAGTGTATGAATGCAACAGCCAAAAAAAAAAAAGAGAAAAAATTGTTGGGAAAAAACTCCTTTAAGTAATGGCCATTGACTAAAATGAGGTCAACCATATGCTGTTCTTTGAAGTTGAGGGAGTTATGGATTGAAAATGGAGTAGATAAATTACCATGTTTAACCCTTTTGTTACCATATTTCTGTTGAAATAAACTGCTTTTGCTTCAATAAATTTTGTCATTATTAAGCTACTGTTTGGAAAATAAATTAGCATTTTGATGGAAGGGTTTTAATTAATATCAATTTAAGCATTAAATTTGTTTTACATAGAACCAGGGATGGTCTTGTTAGTGTTAATATGTAAAGGATTAATATACTTTCAAATTTTGGCACAAGGTCAACAATTTTGGGAGAAGGGACTAATCAATCACATCAACCGCAGTGCTCAACTAGTACCTATTTTATTGACCCTGAGAGGATAAAAAGCTAAGTTGACCTTGGTTGAATTTGAACCCAGAACATAAAAGACAGACGAAATGCTGCTAAGTATTATGCCGGACATGCTAAAAATTTTGCTGGTTTTCTGCCTTTTTAAAGGATTAATATTATATTGTCTTCTGTATAATATGGGGGAGGTGGAAGGCAAAAATTTCACTAAAATATTTTTTTTAGTTAAGTCCTGATATTTGTTAATTTGAGCAGAACTGCACTGTAAGGTCATAAAAGATCTGGTTCAATGCTGTTAGTCTCAATATCTACCTTTGTAACAGGAAAATATCAGTGATGTAAGATAATCTTTAAAATGATGGATAAGTTGTTGGTTATAAATTTTGGCACAAAGCCAGCAGGTTTGTGGGTAGGAACTAAGTTGATTAAATCGCCCTGTGTTCAACTGGTACTTACTTTATTGATCCCTGAAAGGATGAAAAGCAAAGTCGACCTTGGTGGAATTTGAACTCAGAACATAAAGATGGACAAAATGCCACTAAGCATTTTGCCCAGCATGGTAAGGATTGTCAGCTCGCCACCTTAATGAGGGATAAGGTATTGACAATAAAGAGGAAAGAGGGAGAGTTGAACTTATTTCATTGAACTAAAGCTGTCTTGTGGAAGCACATGGCCTAGTGGTTAGAGCAGCGGACTCGCGGTTAAGGGATCGCAGCTTTGAATCGATGTGTTTGAGCGAAACACCTAAGCTTCATGCGGCTCTGGCAGAAGGTAATGACGAACTTCTGCTGACTGTTACGCCACAACTTTCTATCACTTTTTCCTCCAGCATCTTGTAGCTCACCTACGACGGACCAGCGTCCCATCCAAATGGGGAACTGGGAAACCGGCCCTATGAGCCAGGCGTGGCTCGAGAAGGAACAAACAAACAAAGCTGTCTTAGTACTAGAGCTGTTATCAATGGGTCTCTGCTATATGACTTCTTATTGTTAATAAAAATTGGTGGCTTTAAATAAATTTACAAGTCAGAAATACTCTAACATCAAAAGAACTAAAGAGATATGTAATTAAATCTTTAGTGTTCAGATTACTCTGTCAAGTTTGATACTTATTTATTGTTTTGAATTAATCATGCATTATCATGTAACTTGGTTTTGATAGTGTGATAGTTCATTTTTAGAATGACATTCTAGAACAGGGGTGGTCGAACTTTTTTGATCGCGGGCCGCACAGTGCGTCTTTGGAACCTTGGCGGGCCTCATTTATAAAAATCAAGTGAAAATATTGTGAATTACCGTACAACTGAAACAGTTACGAAGTATCTGCATAGAAGTTGGGATTCATAAAAGCTCTCGGCGGGCCGCATGAAAACCTATGGGGGGCCGTAGTTTGCCCACCCCTGTTCTAGAGTAAGTGTAAGAGGCCAGATCGTGACAGTTTGAATATGAAACAGGTGGAAATAGCCAGTTGAAATGCTAAACAGTTAAAGCAATCATCATCATCGTTTAACGTCTGTTCTCCATGCTAGCATGGGTTGGACGGTTCGACCGGGAATCTGGGAAGCCAGAAGGCTGCACCAGGCTCTGGTCTTTGATAAAGATGATGATGACTAAGGACAGCAACTACAAAAAACATATCAAGAAATTTATTCATACAAATTTGTCTAGGTGATGGAGGAAAAAAAATAAATAAAAAAAAATGGCAATTTTTTTTTTTATTGAAAGAAAAGAAGCCTGACTGTGATAGGAGCGATACATACTGCATTGCCTTGCAAAAACGGGGATGAGCAGAGCAAGCAGTGAAAGCAACTGTTCTGGTCATCAGGATTCCATGAAAACAAATTCTGAATTAAGATGTACATTGATAGAGGTTTTTATTTTCGGCCTTTTTCAATATCTTCAATAATTTTTTCGAGATCTTCTCTGGAAAACATGTTGAAGTTTTTCTCTCGCGTCACAGTTGCCATCTGTAATGAGAACCGCAGTCGTAGTCGTTAAAACAGGATTACAACGATGAAAAGAAACAGAGATAATTACATTATCACAAGAATCATAAGGGTTTAACTATTAAGGAACACGATAAGTCCTGCCACACATCATCATCTTCATTTTGCAACTCTTTTCATGCTGGCATGGGTTAGATGGTTCGACTGGTATTGGTAAGCTGGAGAGCAACACAAGGCACTGGTTGTCTGTTTTAGTTGAGTTCCTATTGTCAACCACTCTATATAGTGTACTGGGTGTGGAGGCGCAATGGCCCAGTGGTTAGGGCAGCGGACTCGCAGTCATAGCATCGCGGTTTCGATTCCCAGACCGGGCGTTGTGTTTATTGAGCGAAAACACCTAAAAGCTCCACGAGGCTCCAGCAGGGGGTGGTGGTGATCCCTGCTGTACTCTTTCACCACAACTTTCTCTCACTCTTACTTCCTGTTTCTGTTGTACCTGTATTTCAAAGGGCCGGTCTTGTCACTCTCTGTGTCACGCTGAATATCCCTGAGAACTACGTTAAGGGTGCACGTGTCTGTGGAGTGCTCAGCCACTTACACGTTAATTTCACGAGCAGGCTGTTCCGTTGATTCAGATCAACCAGAACCCTCATCGTCGTAACTGACGGAGTGCTTCCCATAGTGTACTGGGTGTCTTATGTGTGTCACTGGCATGGGTGTCTTTCATGTGTCACTAGCACTGGCCACAACCATGATTTCACTTAGCTTGATCTGTCATCTCAAGCGCAGCAAATCACCAAAGTTCTCGATCACTTGTCATTGCCACAGTTAAAATATCAATTAGATGATTTAAATGCTCAATACACTTGGTATACAGTGACTGATTATTGTTTAGCTGTAGGACTGTTCTGATTCAACAGAACTATGATCAAAGTGTTCTAATTGTGTAATCACTACATCCTTTATTCAGTGTATCAAGAATGACATTATCCAACATGTAATTTTATTTTGAAGACAATAGAATGTAATTTGAGGGAAATTTGGCTGTTATTTCTAGCAAATATATTGGTTAAAACCATAAGCAAGTGAGTGGTTACATTGATGTTCTATTTCATAAACATGATTCAGTGATCGAGCACATGTGCTTGAACTAGATTTTAATACTCAATCAAGAGATTTAAAAAGTCTGTCTAAAGTCAATCATTATTCACAAAATGGAGGTACCATCAATCATTATCTCCTCTTTGGCATACACAGTTTTGGATGAGAATTTCTGTCTGTTGCTAACAACATTTTGTTTCTCAGATTTAGTTTATTACAAATCAAAACCTGTTGTAGAACAAGCCTCTATGTGATTGCCTGACGAGCTAGAAATAATAACCATATCAAACACTATCTTAAAAAAAAGAGGGGTGGCGGAATTGTTTGATGCTATCGATCATACATTCTCTCCATTCATCATCATGAAACAACCGTTTTCCATGTTGGCATGAGTTGGACGGTTTGACAGGAGCTGGCCAGGCACCATGTCTGTTTTAGTATGGTTTCTACAGCTGGATGCCCTTCCTAATGTCAGCCACTTCGAATACTGGGTACTTTAAAAAGGCAAAACCTGCTGAAGAAGGGCTGGATAAATAGGTGCTTCACTGAACACATTTTAAGCTACTAAAAAAAACAAAAAAAACAACAACAAAAAAAAAAACACACTAAGATCAACAGCTACAAAGATAACACTCACCTCGACATTAGTTGGGTCTAGTTTTTCTTCCATGACTTGCTGCAAAATCTTTAGAGCTTCTTTACGTGCCTCATCCAGACTCATTGACTAGACAGAAGAAAGACCAGATATCTCACCATCATCCACATTGCTGATTAACTCTTCAAAGCAAATTTTAACTAGAACAGGTAACACTGCCACAGCCACCACTAATATTGCCTTCATTCCTTTCCTATATGACCACATCACCATTGTTTAATGCCTGCCTTCCATGCTGGCATGGGTTGGATGGCTTGACTGAGGGCTGGCAAGCCAGAAGTCTGTACCAGGCTTCAATCTTATCTGGCAAGGTTTCTACAGCTGGATGCCCTTCCTAATGCCAACAACTCTGAGTGTGCTGAGACCCCCTTTGGTCATGACTAACCATGGGATTGCACCTAGAAAGTTACCCTCCAAGGCACAAGTCCAGGCAAGGTTGTCTATGGAAGACCAGCAGTCGCCCATGCATACCAGCCTCCCCTCTCCACACCACCAATGTTATCCAAGGGAAAGGCAAGGGCTGATACAGCTTGGCACCAGTGACGTCACAACTCATTTCTAGAGCTGAGTGAACTGGAGCAACGTGAAATAAAGTGTCTTGCTCGAGAACACAACACGCAGCCCGGTCCAGGATTCGAACTCACAACGTCATGATCGTAAGCTTGACGCTCTAACCACTGAGCCATGTGCCTTCACTGAGAGTGTAGTAGCTACTTTTTAGGTGCTACTGGTACAAGGGCCAGTCAGGCGTAACTGGTATCGACCATGCTTGAATGGTGCTTTTTACATGCCACTGGCACTGGAGCCAGTCAAGCAGCACTGGTAAGGACTACTACTCCACCATCATCTCTATTGCTACTGCCACTACCATATAGCATCGACCTACATAGACCATTACACACACACACAAACAAACAATCAGTTTTTCCATCATTTTATATTTTATTTTCCTTTGCTTTACAGTCATTGGATTGTCCCCAAGATGGTCTCAATAATTTTTTTTAAAGTTTGGTACTTATTGTATCAATCCTTTTTGTTGAACCACTCAGTTAAATATGTAAACAAAGCAGTGCTGAGGGACAAATACAACACAAACAGAAACACAAAGATAGACAGATAGCTACATACACACACACATATGTATGTATATACTCTATTCTTTTACTTGTTCCAGTCATATGACTGTAGTCATGCTGGAGCACTGCCTTAAAAGGTTTTAGTAAAAGAAATTGACACCCAAGACTTATTGTTTGTAAGCCTAGTACTTATTCTATCACCCTCTTTTGCTGAACCGCTAAGTTACAGAGACATACATATATATGTATATATATATATATATATATATACACACACACACATACACATGGTGGGCTTCTTTCAGTTTCCACCGACCAAATCTACTCACAAGGCTTTATCGGCTCAGGGCTATAGTAGAACACACTCACCCAAGGTGCTATGCAGTGGGACGACTGAATCCACAAGTGGTTGGGAAGCAAGCTACTTAACCACACACACCAATGTCCCTCGTCTGATCCCATCCACCACCATATTATGTATAAACTGGCATACTCTCTTTCTCTTTTACTTGTTTCAGTCATTTGACTGCGGCCATGCTGGAGCACAGCCTTTAGTCGAGCAAATCGACCCTGGGACTTATTCTTTGTAAGCCCAGTACCTATTCTATCGGTCTCTTTTGCCGAACCGCTAAGTGACGGGGACGCAAACACACCAGCATCGGTTGTCAAGCAATGCTAGGGGGACAAACACAGACACACACACTTATATATATATACATATATATGACAGGCTTCTTTCAGTTTCCGTCTACCAAATCCACTCACAAGGCATTGGTCGGCCCGGGGTTATAGCAGAAGACACTTGCCCAAGATGCCACGCAGTGGGACTGAACCCGGAACCATGTGGTTGGTTAGCAAGCTACTTACCACACAGCCACTCCTGCGCCTATACCGAATATAACATGATTGAAGTGTTCAAATCTTGTTGCAGTCAATAAATAGTGACCCCTACCTAAAACATTACCCGATTTGAGTTAGTTCAGTTGACAAATAGATTTCCCTTCCTCTTTAGTAGTGTACTAGTTAGCAATAGGAAATACATCCAGTGGTAAAAATAAAACTAGTTCCAACAAAGAGCAAAATGCCCACATTTTATTTTTTATAAAACAGAAACAAAATCATCATCATCATCATCATTTAACGTCCGCTTTCCATGCTGGCATGGGTTGGACAGTTCAACTGGGGTCTGGGAAGCCAGAAGGCTGCACCAGGCTCCAGTCTGTTCCGGCAGAGTTTCTACAGCTGGATGCCCTTCCTAACGCCAACCACTCCTTGAGTGTAGTGGGTGCTTTTTACGTGCCAGACGAGGCTGGCAGACGGCCACGATCGGATGGGGCTTTTTATGTGCCACCGGCACGGAGACCAGACGAAGCTGGCAACGGCCACGGTCGGATGGTGCTTTTTACGTGCCACCGGCACGGAGGCCAGTCGGGCGGAGCTGGCAACGGCCATGTTCAGATAGTTCTCTTACATGCCACCGGCACTGGTATCACAGCTACAAATTCCATTGATGTTGATGGATTACGATTTTGATTTAAAAAAAACAAACAAAAACATTTATGGTAAAAGTGCATGTAAAATATTTGAACATATTGAATACCTTATGATAGACATCCTGCAGTGCTTGTTGTGCTCCTTCTGACCCAGATCCTATAGCTTTAGCATCATACTGTATGAAAGTGCCTGATGGATCCATATGGAATCTATCCAAATACGAAAAACAAAATTTCATCATTCAATGCCACACATTAAGCTAAGACAATATTATACGTTGTGTGTATATACATACAAATAAATAATCATCCTCATTATTTAATGTCCATTTTCCATGCTGGTGTGGGTTGGGCAGTTTAACAAGAGCTGGCGAACCAGAGGACTGTACTAAGCTGTTCGCTTTGGCATGGTCTCTATGGCTAGATGTTCTTCCTAATGTCAAACAGAGTGTACTGGGTGCTTTTTGCATGACACCAGGACCAGCGTGGTCATCAAATAGCTTGCAAGACAAAGACCCCTCAACTAAGATTGGGAGTAGTATTAAGCGAGATCGCATTGTGCTGGGAAATGAGAGCTTAACATATGATAAAGGGATAAAAAAAGATGTCTTGCTGTACATATCTGTATTACTGAGACTCTTTACGCAAGTGTGACAGCACAACATTACTAACTTTAATTTTACACAATATTTAACCCTTTCGTTACTGTATTTATTTTGAGATGCTCTGTGTTTCTTTCAATTACTTTAAATATAATAAAGAATCTAGTAAAATAACTTAGTTATCATTCAGCTAGTGTTAGGAACATAAATTGTGACTAAGGTTTGGTGGAAGATTTTAATTCAGAACTTCTGAAAACAAGACTTTTGTACTCAGAGCCAGAGCCAGATTCAGCCGGGTTAGTAACGAAAGGGTTAAACTATCATTGCAAACAAGTAAGACATAGTAACATATACTATGCTTCCATTAATTGTTTTTGGAGTCTATATAGTCTCCAGGAGAGATAGACACTCTCTTGACCCTCTCACCCATGACTTTGTGTAATGTTGAGAAAATGTGACAGCCGAAGAGAGAGTACTGCATCACCACTCATGTAGGTACTCTTTTTCAGCTGAGTAGACAATGATGTGAAATGAAGTACTTTGCTCAAGAATAACACTGTCTAGTTCAGAAATTGAAATCTTATGATTACTACCTAACCATTAAAATGCAGGGCAGAACCCCCCACCCCCCAAAAAAAACATAGTTTAGGTTAGCTTTCTGCAAACTATAATTATAAATAAATTATGATGATGTCATAATACAGCCAGAGTATTATCTAAATTTTAATTTAGGTAACACAATTTAGTATGAGAAACAGTTGTACAAGTTTCTAGATGTTTACAGTTACTTACAATTGAGGACCTTTCTCATCAATACCAGCAAATAGCAATGCTACACCGAATGGACGGCTCTGTAAGGAAAAATGTAAGTTTTTAATAAGTTATCTAGTAAAATAACTTTATATGATGAGTCCTTAGACACAATAATAGAGATTATATTATAATAATAATGAAATTATTGTATACAGTGCTCAGGTGCACCACAACTTGACAGAAAGTGCATATAAAGTACATGCAGTAATGTCTGGAAAGTGAACAATGTATGAGTCAGATACATGCTCGTGTGTGTATGGAGGGGAGAAAATCAAGTGTAGTGTTGGCGAATCTCAGGAAGCATGGAATTTTTGAAGGATGCAGTGCACAGACAACTAACAACCGATGCCGGTAGTTTGTTCCATGCTTCAGCAACTCTCAGCGTGAAAAAATGTTTCCTGAAGTCATGGGAGCTGTGCTGTTTTCTGACTTTGTAAATATGTCCACGGGTGTTAGATGGGTGGAGTTTGAAGAGGTGCTCAGAGCTATTGTTTGTGTGATGGTTGATAATTTTATGGGTGTCTGTTATTAGAATATAGTCCTACAAAATAATGGCGAAAATTATGAATTAAGACTTAACTCAGATGGATAGCCAATTAAATTAGGAATATAGCTAAACATTTCAGCACTCCCAACAAGCTGTAGTTAATAGTCATTTTTATCAATTGTAGAGTGATTAAAAGAATGTTTTTTTTTGGCCAAGTAAACTCCTAATTTAAATGGTTTCCAACCACGACTATTCTGTTCTTTTGTGTATCAGGGACAACAATGTCAAATGTATCCTCCTTATTTCTAGGAAAATAAGGTATGATTTAAAAATTTGACAGCTATTTCTAGCACTACACAGAAGCTCTGTAATAGTTGATACAAGTGCTTTTGAATCCAGAATGTTGAATGAAGTACACTGTATAATACTCAGCTTAATGATCTATCATTTCTGCCAACTTTATCTTTTCAAGTGAAGGCATATATTTCAATTTTTTTTCCCCACCAGACAAACCCAAGGGAGGTAACCATGTGTATCACTACACTATACCCTCTACGTCATCACGCAGGCGGCGAGGTGGCAGAATTGTTAGTACGCTGAGCAAAATGCTTAGCGGCATTTTGTTCGTCTTCATGTTCATAGTTCAGATTCCATGGAGGTCCTTTCATCCTTTGAAATAGATACTTTCGAATATTCGAAAGTCTTCAATGTAGTATTAATTCCATAATGTAGACCATGGACACAAGAGGTGAGGTGATATCACAGGCCGACGAAAGGAGGAAACAGAAATCATATGCACAGGTGTAAGTAAACTGTAAGACCTGTGTAATAGATGCTTTCAAATGCCTGGATGGCACCTTGGTGATTGAATTCGAAGTGGGGGTAGGAGCTCAAGAAGCAGAACAGCCAAAGTAAAATTTTTGAGGAGCTATTATATCTGCTTGCAACTAGGACATTGTCTCTTCAAGAAATGGGTAGATTGTTTGATAGGAGTGGCTGTGTGGTAAGTAGCTTGCTAACCAACCACATGGTTCCGGGTTCAGTCCCACTGCGTGGCATCTTGGGCAAGTGTCTTCTGCTGTAGCCCCGGGCCAACCAATGCCTTGTGAGTGGATTTGGTAGACGGAAACTGAAAGAAGCCTGTCGTATATATGTATATATATATATATATATGTGTGTGTGTGTATATGTTTGTGCGTCTGTGTTTGTCCCCCTAGCATTGCTTGACAACCGATGCTGGTGTGTTTACGTCCCTGTCACTTAGAGGTTCGGCAAAAGAGACCGATAGAATAAGTACTGGGCTTACAAAGAATAAGTCCCGGGGTCGATTTGCTCGACTAAAGGCGGTGCTCCAGCATGGCCGCAGTCAAATGACTGAAACAAGTAAAAGAGTATAGTCCCCACTGGCTCTTCTAAATCACACTTGGCCTGAACAGCCACCAGCACCTTTTGTACCAATCAAGATGAAGAGGCTCAATACTCATTACAGATTAATTACTCGGATATGAGTTAATTCCACTGCTGCCACGAAGTACATAGTGCAATATTGCATGGTAGTGAAACAGGTGTATTGACTGTAAGGGTGTGTGAAGGCTTGAACAAAATGAGGTGAGTATTTTCTGCTGCATGTTGGGATGAATAAAGAATGGAGTACAAATGAGCTAAGAAAAATTAGATTTATAAGCTACTAGCAGTATCGCCCGGCGTTGCTCGGGTTTGTAAGGGAAATAACTATATAAGCACTTTTAGAGAGTTACTTCCCTTATAGATGCCAATTCGGGCTTTCTTAGCCATTTCTGTTTTGGTGTCTTCAAGCCATGAAGTCGTTGTTCTAAAAGAACGCTGGTCTCCTTGACAACGCATTACGACGTTGATTTCTTTACACTCCCTTCCCCACAGCTTCACGAGGGAGGGAAGAAGGGGGAGAAGCAAACAGGTGCAGGTGTGACCATGGACGCCAACTCCGCCGCCATCGACACACGAAAAATTATGCATTAAAATGGAATAAAAAATTATGTTAAATTATTTTTAAAATCGTAGACTCATCGTAGACGCGCGCTAATAGCCGGACGGGCTCGATATGAATCACGACTATAAGATACCCGAATTTGGTTAAACTGCACCGCAAAATGTGGGAGTAGTTAGGAATCTAAATCGAAGGGGACAGACACTCACACAACTACAGTTTTATATATAATGAATAAGATGCAACATAATGAAAGGAGACAGATATATGATGGAACTTGAAGATGAAAACAGGAGTTACAGTTGTAGTGACTGATCTCAGGATGTTGAACTTCATTAGGGAAATAACAAAAGGCTGGGCTGCTGTGGTGAAGACTTGACCAACACAGGCAAACAGAAAATCTGAATAACATAACTATATAATTATGATAAAAATATCTAAATATTCGTATCACGCCCTAATGCTATGAAAAAAAGACATATTGAAATAATATAATCTAAGATGGAAATTTAGTGGATAATGTAAAAAAAAAATCATAGCCTGACTACTTTCAATCACAAGTCTGCTTCATTAGAGCTGACTTAGGGGCTAAAAATCATCAGCAATAAAAATGAATCAGTTCAAAAGATCACAGTATAAAAAGTACTTTGGTAGTTTCTGAAGTGTGAGAAAGAATGTTTTGCAATTCCTTGTTGAATAACTGGGCCCTGATGATTTGTTTCATCATCATCATTTAACGTCCGTTCTCCATGCTAGCATGGGTTGGACGGTTCGACCGGGGATCTGGGAAGCCAGAAGGCTGCACCAGGCTCCAGTCTTATCTAGCAATGTTTCTACAGCTGGATGCCCTTCCTAACGCCAACCACTCCATGAGTGTAGTGGGTGCTTTTTACGTGCCACCTGCACAGGTGCCAGGCGAGGCTGGCAACGGCCACGATCGGATTGGTGCATTTTACGTGCCACCGCACGGAAGCCAGTCGAGGCGGCACTGGCATCGGCCACGATTCGGATAGTGCTTTTTACGTACCACCAGTCCAGGGGTCCTGGCATCTGCCGGGTGCCAGTCATAGGATTGGTTCAATTTCGATTTCACTTGCCCCAACATGTCTTTGCAAGCAAAGGGGGTTGGCATGGGTGCCTATCGTCGGATGAGGTTCTATATCGACTTTGCTTGCCTCAACAGGTCTTTGTGTCCAAGGGAGGAAAGGCATGCATAAGTGGGCTGGGCTCACTTGTCCTGCCTGGTCTTCTCATGTACAGCATATTTCCAAAGGTCTCAGTTGCTGGTCATTTCCTCAGTGAGGCCTAAAGTTCGAAGGTCGTGCTTCACCACGTGATCAAATGTTTGTGGGACATAAGCTTATTCCTTTATTCAAATCGACGATGTCTGTACAGACGCATGGCACTCCATACGTCAAATGTCAAAATGATTGCAGAGCAACAGGAAATAAAGGGTTTTGCTGAAGAACACAACACAACTCACCAACCAGTCTGGGTACTGAACCCACAATCTTGCAGTTGTGAGTGCAACACCCTAACCATTAAACCATGTGCCCTCAATAAAAAGTATATAACCACATTATTTATTATTATTACAATTTAGAGAAACAGAGAGAAGTACTTACCATGGCACCTGGATCTGCATCATCATCACCAAATGCCAATGCGAGATTACTAACAGCTTGTGTAACGCTCTCAACACTCATCTTCTCGTTATAGGTAAACCAATGGTTCTGAAAGACAACACAGGAAATATCAATAGACGAGATTAATCTGATGAAATGGTCAAGTCTTACTGAAATGATGGCAGTTTAGGATTTGCTGCTGTTGTTTTAACATCCACTTTTCCATGTTTGCATGAGTTAGATGAGATTATGTTGAAATTCTGCTGGGACAGAATTTTCTATGCCCCAACATACTCTTTCAGTCATCAGTCCTCACCTGTTTCTAAGGGAGGTGATAATCTAGTCTACTGAACAACAAACAGCCTGGACATGTTTACATGGAGAATTGGGAACAAATGGTAGCATCACACAGATGAACCTTTCATTTTCAAAGATCATACAACATATCAAGAAGCTGAACATTCTTTCATGGTGGACTGCAAGAAAGAATAACCAATCATGAACACACACAAATACACATGACATGCTTCTGGTTTCTGCTTATTAGATCTAATCACAAGGCTTAGGTCAGCCCGAGGTTAAAGTAGAAGACATTTGATTAAGGTGCCATACAGTGAGATTGAACCCAAAACCATATGCTCAGGAAGTGAACTGCTTAATAACACAGCCATGCCTGTACCATTATATATATATATATCATAATGTAGGATAAAATTTTTTTCGAAAAAAATCTTATCAATAGCCAGCATATTAAAAAATACCTTTACAGGTTAAATTTATAAACAATTCATAAATAAGGGCAAACGAAAAAAATTTCCAATGCCAAATATGCCGAAAAATTGGACATATTGTCCATTAACCATTAATTTTTTCGTTTGCCCTTATTTATGAATTGTTTACATATATATATAGATACATTGTAAAATTGTAGAGAGCTTTTGATATTTTATGTTACAATAGAGTGACTGATCTTCTTGTACTACTAATAGATGATACACTGCAAAATAATTTAGCGGTCATGACCACATATATAGACTACACAGTAAATTAAACTCAACCTGTCCTAATATGCAAACCAAGCCAGTGCAGCTGCTGCATTTGCAAACACTCATCTTAAAAATCATTCAAAAGAAAGTCATCTTCCAACTGATTAGCAAAGATTCACTTGCCAACATACTACAATCTTTAGCTCAGACATGCTGTCTCCACACTGTCTATTCAATCACTGCTGCAACATCTGCACCTCTGAACCAGTTAGTTGAATACTGTTTTCATTCAAACCTACTTGACTCTCATTCCCTCATCAACACTGGTGTGTAGCGTCAATCTCACCAACCTTAGAGGGTCTCCAAGGTTATGGACACTGTCCCCTTCTTGACTAAACCATGCAAGAAGTATTGTATTTTCCAGCACAAAAGTTTAGGTAGTATATAATATAAACATTCAAACACTGTCACTATATTCCTAAATCTTGCAGCATTTCACATAGAATTTTTGGTCCTCCAAAGTTTTCTTAGTGAATAAGTAAATCTACCTTTTTTAACTGTAAATTTTGGTCAGAAAAATTTGATTTGTATGTCCCAAAATATGGTAGTTAGGGTTGATACACACACACATTTTCCCATCAGATCAAGACTGGAGCCTGGTGCAGCCATCTAGTTGCCAGCCCTCAGTCAAAACCGTCCAACCCATGCTAGCATGGAAAACGGACGTTAAACGATGGTGATGATGATAAGCATGATAGAAGACGTTATATTTAAATTCAATATTCACCTGAGCTTCAACTCGCGCTCGGTCAATCATTGTTCGGGAATCTGCAACCAATCCACTCATAGCACAACCTGAAAGAAACAAGAGTTAGTTGGAATAGGTAGTCAGCAGACCAGACTATCTTTATACAATTAATTAAACACAGTAAAGAATTCATTACAATTTACTTGCAAATTTATCTTTTATACTTACCTATATGTGAATCAACCTCGAGAACTTTCTCTATACTTGAAGCCACAATCAGAGGACAGGTAACCCTCTTTTCGACAGCCAACACAATACCATCGTTGGTTTGGATCCCTATGGCAGTAGAACCAAGCTATAAATACAAAATGATAATCCAATGTAAGTTCTAACAAAATCTTTTCCTACTTTTAACACTGATAAATGTTAAATAAATATATAAGATTGTCAAGAACTTTTATTTGAAATTGCCGGAAAGCAGATATATTCAAAATTTCATCACTCGTAACTGTGAAAAGTAGTTTTATACACAAATCTATTTTTTGTTGAGGAATATCATATTTGAAACTGCTTTCTGTTGAGACAGGTCAAATTTTATCAAGGCAAAGAGACTTGCAGAAAATACCAATTCTATGTTTTAGGTAGATGTTTAACAACATTTATGGAATAATGATGTAATTAAATTTTGCAGTGAAAGAGTTAAAAGAGTAAAAATAAATAGACAGTCTCAGAAAGATGTCTTTTTCCAAAACACAACAGATGCTAAATAGTTAACAGAAAATAAAATATTTCAGGTAAGCTTGTTGGAAAATTAAATCAAATAAAACATAAGTCATACAAAAATGGGTCAAAGCACAATCATATTATGAGTATTAATAAGGGTTAAATTTGGTGAAGATCTCATCATAACTAAATTTAACGTCTCTTATACATATGCAATAGTCAAATTGGTTTCAAATTTTGGCACAAGGCCAGCAATTTTAGGGAGGAAGTAAGTTGATTAAAACGACCTCAGTGTTCAATTGATACTTATTTTGTCAACTCAAAAAGGATGAAAGGCAAAGCCAACCCCAGTGGCATTTGAACTCAGAACATAATGTCAGAAGAAATGCTGCTAAGCATATTTTCTGGTGCAGTAACAATTCACAATACAGTCATATCACTATGCATGTACTTCATCATGTGATTAAGCTATTGTTTCTGACTAAATCTTAAACACCAACTATAACTACAATGTCTAATGTGTTCTTAGGATGAAGGTTGACCCGAACAGAAACAGGTTTCCTACAATAATTAAATAAGCTCCTTTAAGTGCTATTTCTCTCTCTCTTTGCCAGCTAATAATAAGTCAGAGGACAGAACAAGTGTTTTATACTTACTTTAATAGCTTCAATAGCATATTCTACTTGGAATAACCTTCCTTCTGGCGAGAATGTATTAACACCACGGTCATATTCTGATCTGGTTAGAAACATCGTACCTGAACATAACAGAAAGAAAACAAGTGGTTATTATTATACAAGGGACATAACTCTGAGCAAATGAGAAAAAAGAATTTTTCACTAAATTTCGAAACTGATTAGTCACTGCTTTAAACAAACTCTCACGGTATAAGTTCAGAAAGGCGGCGAGCTGGCAGAAACGTTAGCACACCGGGTGAAATGCGTAGCCGTATTTCGTCTGCCGTTACGTTCTGAGTTCAAATTCCGCAGAGGTCGACTTTGCCTTTCATCCTTACGGGGTCGATTAAATAAGTACCAGTCGTGCACTGGGGTCGATGTAATCGACTTAATCCGTGTGTCTGTCCTTGTTTGTCCCCTCTGTGTTTAGCCCCTTGTCGGTAGTAAAGAAATAGGTATAAGTTCAGATATCCATTTAAGAAATTATTATCTTAAAGCTGATTCCAGAAAATGTATTTAATACAATGGAAACAAAAACAGATGTTTCTAACATAGGCACAAATTTTGGGGGAGAAGCCAATCACATCAATCTCAGGGCTCGACATCATCATCATGGGTTGGACGGTTCAACTGGGGTCTGTGAAGCAGGAAGGCCGCATCAGGCCCAGTCTGATCTGGCAGTGTTTCTACAGTATATTATTAATCCTAGTGGGAGGAAAGATAAAGTTAACCGTAGCAGGATTTGAAATAAGAACATAAAGAACTAGAACAAATAGAAGGCATTCTTGTGATGCTTTAACGATTTTGCCAATCCATCCATCTAATTGGAAGCACTAACAATCCTTTCTGCTATAGGTACAAGGCCTGAAATTTTGGGGGAAGTGGCTAGTTGTTAACATTGACACCCCCTTGCTCAACTGGTACCTATTTCATAGACCTCCTAAGGATGGAAGGCAATAGCCGACCTCAGCAGAATTTGAACTCAGAATGTAAAGATGGATGAAAAGCTGCTAAGCATTTTGCATGGCATTCTAAGAATTCTGCTAATTAGCTCCTATATTGGAAGCACCAATAATGCTTATATGTTAACCAGCTTGTGAATTTGACATTTTGTGGAAACTGAGGCAAAAGGCAGAAGCTTAAGTATCAGCAGGTTATAGCTTACCCCACAAGGGCTCTTTCTATGATCACATTACTCATGTTTTCTTGTCTTTTAAGATAGTAGGGAGCAATACAAAAAAAAGATTTAGTTGCTATTTCTTGTCAATTGAGAGTAATGTAGATAACCTCACTAGATTGGGGTTGGTGAATAGAAATTGTTGGCTTGGAGTTTGTAGAATAGGTAGGTCAGATTGGATAGCAAAAAGTTAGGTTGCTATACATATCAGCCATTACCAATAAACTTTATAAAAGGAAAACTCAGGCCATAGTTAATTTTGGGTTAATGAGGGATCTTCTATATGGTTGCTTGACCTTCTCAAAATACCAGCCAAATATTCCTCAAAATCAAAGGACATATTAACATTAGAAGGACCAGACCTTTCACCTGCTTCTAAGGACCTGAATGCATCAATTGAGGCAAAGATATTTTTCAATTTGAAAGGAAAAAAGAAAAGGAGAGGTAGGAAACCATTATTAAATGTATAAATCTTCAGAATTTTATGACTTCATGTGGTTTATTTTTTTTGGCAGGTGGTGCAAACAATCTATAATATATAGTATAAAACTATGAAAAATGAAACACCATGATGTCAAAATCTACAATAATTTTTGAATTGTGTGCAATTAACATTTCTAGTGTTAAACAAGGTAATATCCTAGTTAGATGATATTCTCCTCAAAAAGTGTGGTTTTGTATCACACTTTTTTTTGAGAATACAAATGATTAATTTAACTGAGTACTTGACTGGTACCTTATTTCACCAGTGGTCTTTATGAATGAGCAATATACTCTACAATTCAGGTAAATAATATCACCTGAAGGTTGCAGGTTCAATCCCCACTAAAGGTAACATAATGAAAACAGCAGGATAACACACAGGAGTCACAACCTAGCTGAAAAACTTGCCCGAGAAATTCTTTCTCTATTAAGATTTGTCCTGCAGTCTGCTTACCTCATAGTGAGTATCCACTTATTATTATTGGTCTTGAAGGATGTTAGGTAAAAATCAACTTCAGAATGTCCAGATGAGAGACAGTACTACAAACCCATTCAACCACAGTCAATATAAATAGACATAATCAGAGACTATAACTTTGTTCCATGTTTTCCTGGGGTCATGCCCTCTATCGTCAACCAGAATTCATCTATGAAGCAATTGCCCCAGCTCCCCTTCAGGGTTGGCGAAAGCGATGTGGTGGGCAATGAAAAATCTGGCTGATGACAGTCAAGGCTGATCTGGAACCCAACCTAGGCCCCCATGTCTACGGCATTCACCACTGGAATGAGTGGTTGGAGATCTCGCGGTCGTTAGCCTCAAATCGCCAAGCCTGGTCGGCATTTGTGAGAGATGCAGCATTGAGGATGAATGAAGCCAGCTCAACCCACTCTGGGTGAATGCTGTCTTAAGACAAGAAGAAGAAGACTTCCTGGGTCCCCTTTTCCATAGGTTCTGAGAACATTTAGCACTTCTTTCTACAGTTATCTTCATCCTACACATCACATGACTATACAAGCATTGTTTTCTCTCTTGCACACCCGATTCCTCTTATGCCCAATTCTTCTTTTATATTTGCACATCGTTGTACACGAACACTGACATTTGCACATCCATTGGGGCATGCTAGTTTCATTTCTTTCTAGTCTTTGCATGTGTTCTATATGCATGACACATCTCATTATCATGTAACGCAGTTGTTCATACAAAGCAATTATCTTGAAGCAACCACTCTAGGTTGTTAATGCTCTTTGTTTAAGACCCAAACTTCTGTGATGGAGCTGAAACATATCACCAATATTCTCATACCAAATAGCAAAACCTAGGCTTGTGGTGGGACGCTTAAGTTTTAGTTAGCAGGAAAGAAGACCATGCTAAGTGGCCATGCTAATTATGCAGAAAAAGAGTAGACAGTACTTCTATATGGTATACCCATCGTAAACAATGGATGCACAAGAAATGCAGCAGAATCACAGGCAAATTGACAAAGAATCTTATATGAAGTAGATGTACAAGAGTAACTGCAGCATGGTAAAATAAATGAAACCATTCAAGTGCTTTGAAGACTTTCTAGATGTAGTGGATACCTTCTCTTAAATAGGTGACCAAATTCGCAGTGAAGGAGGGTGTTCTGAAAGTAGCCAGAGTAGGAAAAAGGTTGGGAAATGTTTGGGAAGTTATTTTCAGTGTTTGAAATAATGGATTTACTTTTTACATCAAGTGTAGATTATAAGATCCTTGTGTACAAATTGTGATGTTGCAAAATATGGGCACTGAATATGGAAGATGTACGAAGGCTGAAAAAAAAAAAAGAGAGGCAAGCATGCCCTAACGGATATATAATGTTAGTGTGTGTACAAAAGATGGAGCGCAAATTAGCTGAGAGAAAAACTTGGTAAAAGAGATACTGTTTGCAAAATACAAGACTGAGCTGTACCTACATGTGATGTAAACAGAGGCTGACTGTTAGGTAAGGAAGTGTCAAAACAATCCAAATAGGAAGAACCTAAGGAAGAGGAACACAAGGGAAAAAATGGGAAGAGGCGGCGAAAGCTGATTACATCAATTACAACAGGTAGAGAAAGATTATGCTTTAGAAGTCCCGTCCAACCTATAGAACTATAGAATGGATGTAAGATGATGATGATGATGATGAAGATAATAAGTGCAGTCATACATGAAACCATTTGAAATCGCTGAACATTTTGTAACACTGGACAGGTGTGTGAAAAACAAACTCTTGAAATTCAATATAGTCGACTGACTGAAAAACTTCTGTATGCTAATTTAGAGTTCGATTTCTATCACACCTCGTTGAAATTAGTTATAAGTTTTACACTGACTTAAAAAAATAAAATGTTTAAAAAATGCTAAGCATGAGTTTGCAGAAATCGCTGACTGTCCAAGTGAAGAAACGAAGTTGCGGTTTCGCCTCCGAATCAAACTTGATCGAACAGGGCCCACGATGAAAGGTATTTCAGGCGTAATAAATCCATTATTCTTCAAGTATGTGAGACTAGATGCCCCATTTGAGACGATAGGTGGTGATTTGAGGAAGACTTGGCTGATATTTCTAGCAGGTCGAGCAACTACTTAGAGGCTCGCTGGCTCGTATAATATATTCTGAGATAAGATTTGGACCTTCAACACAAATGATGACCATTACAAGTTAGTTTCAGTTGTATACTAAATTATTGTTCACCACATCAAAGCATCGCGTATTTTTAATTCAATGAAATCATATCTTCCGAAGATGAGACATAATTTCCCTCAAACATCAATGTCCACATCATAAAAGACTCGACAAAAAGCTGCTGATCAAAACATATATATGTTTCTTTATTACCCACAAGGAGCTAAGCACAGAGAGGACAAACAAGGACAGACAAACGGATTAAGTCGATTATATCTACCCCAGTGCGTAACTGGTACTTAATTTATCGACCCCGAAAGGATGAAAGGCAAAGTCGACCAAATATATATCAAATGATTTCCAAATGAATCTCAATAATTGTCATTAAGAAATAAATATATAGTTACAATGTCCATGTAGAGCGGGAGCCGTTATTCTATTTGTGATCTTGTAGGGGTTGAAGCCTTTTTAATAAACAATAAGGGGCTGATTATTCGTTTCAAACACAAAGTAAGGGACTCGTTAATATTAATAGAATTATGCGTGGTTTTAATTAGTGGCTTCCACGGTTTTTGGACACAATCAAACTTGTCCATGTTACACTACATTAGACAGAAAAAACCCCCAAACATTTAATGAACATGTAACAATGGAAATAAGAGATAAACTATGAGAGAGGACGGTTTTTGAAGCTGGTAGAATGTATAATAAAGTCAGAATTAAATATTATTGTAGACATTGGAGCTGCAGCATGGGTTTCTGCTGTGCTTTGAACATAGAAACCATTTGGTTTTAGGAGATGATTTGACTTTAAATGTTCTTATATAGGAAGAGGAAAGTTTTGAAGTTCTTTGTTGTCAATCAGTCGACTGTGAAACAGTAAATCTATGAAATATTTTACTCACCGGGATGAAAAAACACGACTGGACAATAGAGAAATGAGGGAGATGACACAGCACACCGGAAACAGTAACTAGGGCCGCAGTGAATTCTATCGTTATTTCATTAGAGTTTCACATTGACAATATATCTTACACAGATAATTTTATACTTATTATATATGCGTCATTTTAATGTTGGAATAAATACCTAGATAATTTTTTTTATCACCGTTGTTGTTGTTTTTTTTTAATGATTACGAGGGGGAAATTCTGTGCTGCTTAGCTGTAACAACTCATCTTCAGTTGATTGAATGAACTTGAGTAAACAAGATGGAGAACTTGCCGAAAATTCCCAGCCCGAACCAGGTGAGGAAATCGTCGGATTTAAGCACTTTATAAATGAAATGTCGAGTTTTACGATATTATTTGAAAAAAAATAGACTCAGTAACTTTAATCTCCAAGTATAATGTCGTCAGATGTTGTGTTATCTGTTGCTAAATTATTTTTCTTTACTCTTCGTTTCATATTACTACACACACACACACACCCTCTCTTTCTCTCTCTATCAAGGTGTTAGACACTGTCTGTCCTCTTTATATCTTATTCTAAGTTACTTTTGATAATATATTAAAGCAGTTCACTTACTGAATCAGAAAATACGACTGTCATAGTTGCAACTATGACATGTCTCATATTCTTGATCTCTTATTATTATCATTATATATATTCCACTTCTGATTATCTCTCCTCTGCTTCATCTAATTCACAACCGATTTTACCAACAGAACATATTTTCTGAGACATTATCAAGCATTTATCTTCATTATTATTAATATAATTTTAAAGATATCTCTAATTTATTTCCCTCTATATGTTCCTTGGCCGATTAAACGATTTGGTCGGACAAAACGCTTCATAATCATTTCATTGCTTGTCAAACCTTTCAAATTATACATTCACATTCTTTCCTTTTATTTAACTGTTACGTTTCCTTATATCTCGGGTAACCTGTCTCTTTTAAATCAAACCTAATGCATTGCACATAATATATTCCTGCTGCCTCCTAAATTCACCCTCCCCTCAACTTGGTCTACACCAGTTTTCATCGTGTAGTAGCAGAATGCCACGACCACTCTGCTGCCACTTCGACTCCTGCTCAGTACCACCAGCCAGCCTACTATATATATTTACTATTGTAATAACAGCAATTTTCTTAAATGATATACCTTAATGCAATTCTCTAATGCACAAGGAAGAAGCGTGAACACTGACTAGTTGCTCGCTTTCTGCCTATCATTGTTTGATTGCTTTACCTGTTCGTGTGAGTGAGTGTTGCTGCTCGATTGCCAAAGGAAATGACAGTTGTAAATAGTGAAACGAGATAATTTTATGTCTAACCATTAAACATACTTAAGAATTGTACCATTGGGTGAGTGTCAATCTGGAAAACAACCTCTTGTTTTCATCGGTTTATTCTTAACTCATCCAAAATAGATTTACAAACTATTATAAATTGTTACCCTGCTTCGTCTCTCTCTCTCTATCTCTGTCTCGTTTTTTCTTTATAGAGTTAAAAAATACTAAAACAAAATATATATTGAATTATTTTGACTCGTAATCTACGAGGTATAGATGTCAACGCATACATATTTGTCTCCCAGTCTCACTTACACAAACATAGAATGTATATATAAATACATATATACGAGAACACATTACTGTATGGTTAACACCATATAGTTTTCTGGTGCATCTAAGTTAAGTACCATATTCAAGTAAATTCTTTGGAATTGACTTGAATCTTAATTGCTTTTATTAAATACATACATATATATATATATATATATATATATATATAGGTGCGTATATGTGAGGGGGGGGGAGAGAGGAGTCGATAGAGAAA